>NW_028294724.1:0-95000 GCF_964341445.2 Mesoplodon mirus
ATTTTGGTTCAGGACCTATACTGGTTTTTGGTGGGTGGCTGACACTTTGCTTAATTTTTCTTCCTCCCGGGAAATAAGAAAGACATGTGCCCGTCCAAATGTCTAATAGCTACTCTCTCATTGGTTCTCCCTCTTGCCTTTCATCCTTTGCTAAATTGGCAACATGTGTACACCAGGAGGTTAAAGGTGCTGTCTCTGCAAGTTGGGAGATTGATAGTAAAGCAGTTGGGAAATCAAACTGGAGCACACGGAGAGGGATTATTCCTTGAGTTTTAGAGACCTTTCGTATTCACAGTGTGTCCATTCTCTAGGTTTCCTGTACATGTTATAGCTGTAGTAATATTCCCTTCAACCTGGAGAGTTGTGACCCAAGGAATGGCTGCCATGCATTATTGCATTAAAGGGTCTGCATTTGCTCACCCAATCTCACAAATCCTCTCAGTCCCATGTGTTCAGCCTTATGCCACATCCAGCTGTCATTATAGATAGGGTCATTCCAGGTTTCATCAGAGACCCTGAAGGAATTGTAAAGAATTTCCCTTTTTTTTGTTTTTCAAATTCCTTTTTATAGTGGGTTTGAGCTGATTGTCGCTGCCATGTTTATGCCAGTCTAGACACACTTGATTCCCTTATGGAGACATATCAATACACAGTTTTTAAGATTCTTACTAGTCAGATATATTCCTCTGCGGGAAATATGTGGTTTTGAGTCCCTTTCACTGAGGAAGGTGTAGGTCGTGTCTATTCCATTGTTGGTTTTGAACGGTACCTCTGCTTATATCAAACTCTCGTTTTATGCATCACCCCACTTCTCCTTCCCCCTTAAGCAGGCATAAGAGTGTTTTCTAAATGTGAGACTCTGTTCTCTTTCCTAACTCAGTTCATGTGTAGCCATGTTTACAGGATCTTCATAAGTGATATCTTATGATAAGTTTCTTTTTCTGTGTGACTTATTTCACTTAGAATCATCGTACCTGAATCCACTCATTTTGCTGCTACTGGTGTTATGATACTGATTTCATGTCTGAGGGATATTCCAGCGTACATAAGTAACAAAATATTTTGAAACATTTTGATATTTCCTGGGTTACTTAAGGTGTACCCAAGTTGAGGTTCTTGTAAGCAGTGCAGCCCTAAATATTGTGGTGGCTCTGTCTTATTGATTTTCAGTTTTCTCAAGGTATATTCCCTAGACTGGAAGTGCCCTTGGCTCTGTAGCACTGTTGATTACTTGTATCAGGGAACACAATGCACTCCTCCAGAGAGGCAATTGGCAATTTACTTCCCGCCCATCAGCATAACAAGGCTCCCTGTTCTCCAGGGCCTGTCTTGCCTTTCTGAATTTTAGCCATTTTGTGGATGTCCCTTTTGACTGGTGGGAAGTAATACTTCTTTGTAGGGCAGATTTGCATTACCCGCTTGCTTGCTTGGCCATAATGGTCGTATGCGTTTTCTCCTGAATATATTCAGGAGAAAACGCATACGCCCTTTTTGGCCAAGTGCATCATTATCGAAGTTGTGCCCCTCTTCCTATGCTTTAAAGGCGATTCCAACGTACCTCTTGAAATCTGTTTCCTGCTATTCTGCCTCGCTTTCAAGTCCGCCTCGTTGCCTTCCCTCAACAGATTTTTGGACGATAGTTTTCCTTTATTAATCTGCCAGTTTGTGAATTGCTCTGATACTGAGCTCCAGTTTTAACTCGTTTTTTGTGAGCTGAACGCAAGTCCAAAATTTTGGTTCAGGACCTATACTGGTTCCCAGTGGGTGGCTGAGACTTTGGTTAATTCTTCTTCCTCCCGGCAAATAAGAGTGAAATGTGCCCGTCCAAATGCCTAAAACCTGTTCTCTCATTGGTTCTCCCTCTTCCCTTTCATTCTCTGCCAAATTGGCAACCTGTGCAAACCAGGAGGTTAAAGGGGCTGTCTCTCAGAGCTGGGAGATTGATAGTAAAGCAGTTGGAAATTCAAACTGGAGCACCAGGAGGGGGAGTATTCATTGAGTTTTAGAGACCTTTCGTATTCACAGTGTGTCCATTCTCTAGGTTTCCTGTACATGTTATAGCTGTAGTAATATTCTCTTCAACCTGGAGACATTGGCCCCATGGAATGGGTACCATGCATTATTGCTTTAAATGGTGTGCATTTGCTCACCCAATCTCACTAATCCAGTCAGTCCCATGTGTCCAGCCTTATTCCACATCCAGCTGTCATTGTAGATATGATCATTCCAGATTTCATCAGAATCCTTGAAGGAATTGTAAAGAATTTCCCTTTTTTATTGTTTTTCAAATTCTTTTTAGAGTGATTTTGAGCTGATTATCGCTGCCATGTTTATGCCAGTCTAGACACACTTGATTCCCTTATGGAGACATATCAATACATAGGTTTTAAGAGTCTTACTAGTCAGATATATTCCTCTGCGGGAAATACCGGGTTTTGACTCCCTTGCACTGAGGAAGGTGTAGGTCTTGTCTATTCCATAGTTGGTTTTTGGAACGGTACCAGTGCTTATGTCAAACTCTGGTTTTATGCATCACCCCACCTCTCCTTCCCCCTTAAGCAGGCATAAGAGTGTTTTCTAAATGTGAGACTCTGTTCTCTTTCCTAACTCAGTTCATGTGTTGCCATGTTTACAGGATCTTCATAAGTGATATCTTATGATACGTTTCTTTTTCTGTGTGACTTATTTCATTTAGAATCATCGTACCTGAATCCACTCATTTTGCTGCTAATGGTCATATGATATTGATTTCATGGCTGAGGGATATTCCATCGTACATAAGTACCACAATTTTTTGAACCATTTTTATCTTTCCTGGGATACGTAATGTGTACCCAAGTTGAGGTTCTTGTAAGCAGTGCAGCCCTAAATATTGGGGTGGCTCTGTCTTATTGAATTTCAGGTTTCCCAAGGTATATTCCCTAGACTGGAAGTGCCCTTGGCTCTGTAGCTCTGTTGTTTACTTGTTTTAGGGAACACAGTGCACTCCTCCAGAGAGGCAGTTGGCAATTTATATCCCGCCCATCAGCATAACAAGGCTCCCTGTTCTCCAGGGCCTGTCTTGCCTTTCTGGTTTTTACATATTTTGTGGATGTCCCTTTTGACCCGTGGGAAGTGATACTTCTTTTTAGTGCAGATTTGCATTGCCCGCTTGCTTGCTTGGCGATAACGGGTATATGTGTTTTCCCCGGAATATATTCAGGACAAAACGCATATGCCCTTTTTGGCCAAGTGCATCATTGTCGAAGTTCTGCCCCTCTTCATGTGCTTTACAGGCGATTCCTACATATCTCTTGAAATGTGTTTCCTGCTATTCTGCTTCGCTTTCAAGTCTGCCTCGTTGCCTTCCCTCAACAGATTTTTCGATGATAGTTGTCCTTTATTACTCTGCCTGTTTGTGAATTGCTGTGCCCCTGAGCTACATTATTTAACTCATTTTTTTTATGAGCTGAACGCAAGTCCAATATTTTGGTTCAGGACTTATACTGGTTCTAGGTGGGTGGCTGAGACTTTGCTTAATTCTTCTTCCTCCTAGGAAATAAGAGTGACATGTGCCCGTCCAAATGCCTAACAGCTACTCTCTCATTGGTTCTCCCTCTTCCCTTTCATCCTCTGCCAAATTGGCAACCTGTGCGAACCACGAGGTTAAAAGGGCTGTCTCTCCAAGTAGGGAGATTGATAGTAAAGCAGTTGGAAAGTCAAACCAAAGCACCACGAGTGGGACTATTCATTGAGTTTTAGAGACCTTTCGTATTCACAGTGTGTCCATTCTCTAGGTTTCCCGTACATGTTATAGCTGTAGTAATATTCCCTTCAACCTGGAGACATGGGACCCATGGAATGGGTGCCATGCATTATTGCTTTAAAGGGTCTGCATTTGCTCACCCAATCTCACCAATCCTCTCAGTCCCATGTGTCCAGCCTTATGCCACATCCAGCTGTCATTGTAGATAGGGTCATTCCAGGTTTCATCAGAAACCCTGAAGGAATTGTAAAGAATTTCCTTTTTTTTTTCAAATTCCTTTTTATAGTGGGTTGGAGCTCATTCTAGCTGTCATGTTTATGCCAGTCTAGACACACTTGATTCCCTTAGGGAGACATATCAATACATTGGTTTTAAGATTCTTACTAGTCAGATATATTCCTCTGCGGGAAATATTGGGTTTTGAGTCCCTTTCCCTGAGGAAGGTGTAGGTCTTGTCTATTCGATAGTTGGTTTTTGGAACGGTACCTGTGCTTATATCAAACTCTGGTTTTATGCATCACCCCACCTCTCCTTCCCCCTTAAGTAGGCATAAGAATGTTTTCTAAATGTGAATCTCTCTTCTCTTTCCTAACTCATTTCATGTGTAGCCATGTTTACAAGACCTTCATAAGTGATATCTTATGATAAGTTTATTTTTCTGTGTGACTTATTTCACTTAGAATCATCGTACCTGAATCCACTCATTTTGCTGCTACTGGTCTTATGATATTTATTTCATGGCTGAGGGATATTCCTGCGTACGTAAGTACAAAAACTTTTTGAACCATTTTTATCTTTCCTGGGATACTTAAGGTGTACCCAAGTTGAGGTTCTTGTAACCAGTGCATCCCTAAATTTTGGGGTGGCTCTGTCTTATTGATTTTCAGATTTCCCAAGGTATATTCCCTAGACTGGAAGTGCCCTTGGCTCTGTAGCTCTGTTGTTTACTTGTTTTGGGAACACAATGCACTCCTCCAGAGAGGCAGTTGGCAATTTACATCCCGCCCTTCTGCATAACAAGGATCCCTGTTCTCCAGGGCCTGTCTTGCATTTCTGAATTTTACCCATTTTCTGGATGTCCCTTTAGACCGTTGGGAAGTGATACTTTTTTGTAGTGCAGATTTGCATTGCCCACTTGCTTTCTTGGCCAAAAAGGACGTATGCGTTTTCTCCTGAATATATTCAGGAGAAAACGCATACGCCCTTTTTGGCCAAGTGCATCATTGTCAAAGTTGTGCCCCTCTTCATGTGCTTTAAAGGCAATTCCAACGTAACCCTTGAAATCTGTTTCCTGCTATTCTGCCTCGCTTTCCTGTCCTCCTCGTTGCTTTCCCTCAACAGATTGTTGGATGATAGTTGTCCTTTATTACTCTGCCTGTTTGTGAATTGCTGTGCCCCTGAGCTCCATTATTTAACTCATTTTTTGTGAACTGAAGGCAAGTCCAATATTTTGGTTCAGGAACTATACTGGTTCCCGGTGGGTGGCTGAGACTTTGTTTAGTTCTTCTTCCTCCCGAGAAATAAGAGTGACATATGCCCGTCCAATTGCCTAACAGCTACTCTCTCATTGGTTCTCCCTATTCCCTTTCATCCACAGCCAGATTGGCAACGTGTGCGAACCAGGAGGTTAAAGGTGCTGTCTCTCCAAGCTGTGAGATTGATAGTAAAGCAGTTGGAAAGTCAAACCGGAGCACCAGGAGAGGGACTATTTGTTGAGTTTTAGAGACCTTTGATATTCACAGTGTGTCCCTTCTCTAGGTTTCCCATACATGTTATAGTTGTAGTAATATTCCCCTCAACCTAGAGACATGGGACCCATGGAATGGGTGCCATGCATTATTGCTTTAAAGGGTCTGCATTTGCTCACCCAATCTCACCAATCCTCTCAGTCCCATGTGTCCAGCCTTATTCCACATCCAGCTGTCATTGTAGATAGGGTCATTCCAGGTTTCATCAGAGACCCTGAAGGAATTGTAAAGAATTTCCCTGTTTTTGTTTTTTGGGGAATTCATTTTTATAGTGTGTTTGAGGTGATTATCACTGCCATGTTTATGCCAGTCTAGACAGACTTGATTTCCTTATGGAGACATATCAATACATAGGTTTTAAGATTATTACTAGTCAGATATACTCGTCTGCGGGGAATACGGTTTGATGAGTCCCTTTCACTGAGGAAGTTGTAGGTCTTGTCTATTCCATACTTGGTTTTTGGAACGTTACCTGTACGAATATCAAACTCTGGTTTTATGCATCACCCCACCTCACCTTCCCTATTAAGCCAGCAACAAAGAGTTTTCTAAATGTGAGTCTCTGTTCTATTTCCTAACTCAGTTCATGTGTAGCCATGTTTATAGGACCTTCATACTTGATATCTTATGATAAGTTTATTTTTCTGTGTGACTTATTTCTCTTAGAATCATCGTACCTGTATCCAGTCATTTTGTTGCTACTGGCCTTATGACATTGATTTCATGACTGAGGGATATTCCATCATACGTAAGTACCACAATTTCTTGAACCATTTTTGTCTTTCCTGGGATATTTAAGGTGTACCCAACTTGAGGTTCTTGTAAGCAGTGCAGCCCTAAAATATGGGGTGGCTGTGTCTTATTGATTTTCAGTTTTCCCAAAGAATATTCCCAAGACTGGGAGTGCCCTTGACTCTGTAGCTCTGTTGTTTAGTTGTTTTAGGGAACACAATGCACTCCTCCAGAGAGGCAGTTGGCAATTTACATCCCGCCCATCAGCATAACAAGGCTCCCTGTTCTCCAGGGCCTGTCTTGCCTTTCTGGTTTTTTCACATTTTGAAGATGTCCCTTTTGACTGGTGGGAAGTGATGCTTCTTTGTAGTGCAGATTTGCATTGCCTGCTTGCTTGCTTGGCCAAAAAGGGCATATGAGTTTTGAATTGAATATATTCAGGAGAAAACGCTTACACCCTTTTTGGCCAAGTGCAACATTTTCGAAGTTCTGCCCCTCTTCCTGTGTTTAAAGGCGATTCCAATGTACATCTTGAAATCTGTTTCCTGTTATTCTGCCTCGCTTTTAAGTCCGCCTCGTTGCCTTCCCTCAACACATTTTTGGACGATAGTTGTCATTTATTACTCTGCCAGTTTGTGAATTGCTGGGCCCCTAGCTCCATTTTTCAACTCGTTTTTTGTGAGCTGACCGCAAGTCGAAAATTTTGGTTCAGGACCTATACTGGTTTCCGGCGGGTGGCTGAGACTTTGGTTAATTCCTCTTCCCGCCGGGCAATTAGAGTGACATGTGCCCCTCCAAATGCCTAACAGCTACTCTCTCATTGGTTCTCCCTCTTCCCTTTCATCCTTTGCCAAATTGGCAAACTTTGCACACCAGGAGGTTAAAGCGGCTGTCTCTCCAAGTTGGGAGATTGATAGTAAAGCAGTTGGAAAGTCAAACCTGGGCACCAGGAGAGGGAGTATTCGTTGAGTTTTAGAGACCTTTCCTATTCACAGTGTGTCCATTCTCTAGGTTTCCCTTACGTGTTACAGCTGTAGTAATATTCCCTTCAACCTGGAGAGTTGGGACCCTTGGAATGTGTGCCACGCATTATTGCTTTAAATGGTCTGCATTTGCTCATCCAATTTAACTCATCCTCTCAGTCCCAAGTGTCTCAGCCTTATGCCACATCCATCTGTCGTTGTAGATAGGGTCATTCCAGGTTTCATCAGAGACCCTGAAGGAATTGTAAAGAATTTACCAGTTTTTTTCATTTGTTTTTGAAATTCCTTTTTTTAGTGGGTTTGAGCTGATTCTCACTGCCATGTTTATGCCAGTCTAGGCACACTTGATTCCCTTACGGAGACATATCAATACATAGGTTTTAAGATTCTTACTAGTCAGATATATTCCTCTGTGGGGAATATGGTGTGTTGAGTCCCTTTCACTGAGGAAGGTATAGGTATTGTGTGTTCCATAGTAGGTTTTTGGAACGGTACATGTGCTTATATCAAACTCTGGTTTTATGCATCACCCCACCTCTCCTTCCCCCTTAAGCAGGCATAAGAGTGTTTTCTAAATGTGGGACTCTGTTTTCTTTCCTAACTCAGTTAATGTGTAGCCATGTTTACAGGATCTTCATAAGTGATATCTTATGATAAGTTTCTTTTTCTGTGTGACTTATTTCACTTAGAATCATCGTACCTGAATCCACTCATTTTGCTGCTACTTGTCTTATGACATTGATTTCATGGCTGAGGGATATTCCATCCTACGTATGTACCACAATTTTTTGAACAATTTTTATCTTTCCTGGGATACTTAAGGTGTACCCAAGTTGAGGTTCTTGTAAGCAGTGCATCCCTAAATTTTGGGGTGGCTCTGTCTTATTGATTTTCAGTTTTCCCAAGGTATATTCCCTAGACTGGAAGTGCCCTTGGCTCTGTAGCTCTGTTGTTTTCTTGTTTTAGGGAACACAATGCACTCCTCCAGAGAGGCAGTTGGCAACTTATATTCCACCCATTAGCATAACAAGGCTCCCTGTTCTTCAGGTCCTCTCTTGCCTTTCTGGTTTTTACACATTTTGTGGATGTCCCTATTGACTGGTGGGAAGTGATACTTCTTTGTACTGCAGATTTGCATTGCCTGCTTGCTGGCTTGGCCAAAAAGGGCGTATGTATTTTCTCCTGAATATATTCAGGAGAAAACACATACACTATTTTTGGCCAAGTGCATCATTGTCATATTTGTGCCCCTCTTCCTGTGCTTTACAGGTGATTCCAAAGTACCCATTGAAATCTTTTTCCTGCTATTCTGCCTCGCTTTCAAGTCCGCCTCGTTGTCTTCCTTCACAAGATTTTTGGACGATAGTTGTCCTTTATTACACTGCCAGTTTGTGAATTGCTGTGCCCCTGAGCTCCATTTATCAAATCGTTTTTTGTGAGCTGACCGCAAGTCCAAATTTTCGGTTCAAGAACTATCCTGGTTCCCGGCAGGGGGATGAGTCTTTGGTTAATTCTTCTTTCTGCCAGGCAATTAGAGTGACATGTGCCCGTCCAAATGCCTAACAGCTATTCTCTCATTGGTTCTCCCTGTTCCCTTTCATCCTCTGCCAAATTGGCAACCTGTGTTATCCAGGAGATTAAAGGGGCTGTCTCTCCAAGTTGGGAGATTGATAGTAAAGCAGTTGGAAAGTCAAACTGGAGCACCAGGAGAGGGAAAACTACTTGAGTTTTAGAAAACTTTCGTATACACAGTGTGTCCATTCTCTAGTTTTCCCGTACATGTTATAGCTGTAGTAATATTCCCTTCAACCTGGAGAGTTTGGAACCATGGAATGGAGGCCATGCATTATTTCTTTAAACGGTCTGTGTTTGCTCACCCAGTCTCACCAATCCTCTTAGTCCCAAGTGTCCAGCCTTATGCCACATCAAGCTGTAGTTGTAGATATGTTCATTCCACGTTTCATCAGAGACCCTGAAGGAATTGTAAAGAATTTCCCTGTTTTGTTGTTTTGTTATTGAAATTCCTTTTTATAGTGGGTTTGAGCTGATTCTCACTGCCGTGTTTATGCCAGTCTAGACACACTTGATTCCCTGATGGAGACATATCAATACATACGTTTGAAGATTCTTACTAGTCAGATATATTCCTCTGAGTGAAGTATAGGGTGTTTATTCCTTTTCAGTGAGGAAGGTGTAGATCTTTTCTATTCTGTATTTGGTTTCTGGAATGGAGCCTTTACTAATATCAAACTCTGGTTTTATGCAACACCCCACCTCTCCTTACCCCTTAAGCAGGTGTAAGAGTGTTTTCTAAATGTGAGACTCTCTTCTCTTTACTAACTCAGATCATGTGTAGCCATGTTTACATGACCTTCATAAGTGATATCTTATGATAAGTTTATTTTACTCTGTGACTAATTTCACTTAGAATCCTCGTAACTGAATCCACTAAATTTGCTGCTACTGGCCTGATGACATTGATTCCATGGCAGAGAAATATTCCATCGTATGTAATTACCACAATCTCTTGAAAAAAATTTGTCTTTCCTGGGATATTTAAGGTGTAGCCTAGTTGAGGTTCTTGTAAGCAGTGCAGCCCTAAATTTTGGGGTGGCTCTGTCTTACTGATTTTCAGTTTTCCCAAGGTATATACCCTAGACTGGAAGTGCCATTGTCTCTGTAGCTCTGTTGTTTACTTGTTTTAGGGAACAAAATGCACTCCTCCAGAGAAGCAATTGGCAATTTACATCCCGCCCATCAGCATAACAAGGCTCCCTGTTCTCCAGGCCCTGTCTTGCCTTTCTGCTTTTTACCCATTTTATGGATATCCATTTTGACCTGTGGGAAGTGATACTTCTTTGTAGTGCAGATTTGCATTGCCCGCTTGCTTGCTTGGCCAAAAAGGGCGTATGCGTTTTCTCCTGAATATACTCAGGAGAAAACGCATACGCCCTTTTTGTCCAAGTGCATCATTTTCGAAGTTGTGCCCCTCTTCCTGTGCTTTAAAAGCGATTCAAACATATCTGTTGAAATCTGTTTCCTTCTATTCTGCCTCGCTTTCAATTCCGCCTCGTTGCCTTCCCTCAACAGATTTTTGTACGATAGTTGTCCTTTATTACTCTACCAGTTTGTGAATTGCTGTGCCCCTGAGCTCCATAATTTAACTCGTTTATTGTGAGCTGAACGCAAGTCCAATATTTTGGTTCAGGATCTGTACTCGTTCGTGGTGGGTGGCTTAGACTTTGGTTAATTCTTCTTCCTCCTGGGAAATAAGAGTGACATGTGCCCGTCCAAATGCCTAACAGCTACTCTCTCATTGGTTCTCCCTCTTCCCTTTCATCCTCTGCCAAATTGACAACCTGTGTGAAACAGGAGGTTAAAGGTGCAGTCTCTCCAAGCTGGGAGATTGATAGTAAAGCAGTTGGAAAGTCAAACCTGAGCAACAGGAGAGGGACTATTCATTGAGTTTTAGAGACCTTTCGTATTCACAGTGTGTCCAGTCTCTAGGTTTCCCGTACATTTTATAGCTGTAGTAATATACTCTTCAACCTGGAGAGTTGGGACCCATGGAATGGTTGCCATGCATTATTGCTTTATAGGGTCTGCATTTGCTCACCCAATCTCACCAATCCTCTCAGTCCCAGGTGTCCAGCCTTATGCCACATCCAGCTGTCATTGTAGATAGGGTCATTCCAGGTTTCATCAGAGACCCTGAAGGAATTGTAAAGAATTTCCCTGTTTTGTTGTTTTGTTTTTGAAATTCCCTTTTTTAGTGGGTTTGAGATGATTCTCGCTGCCATGTTTATGCCAGTCTAGACACACTTGATTCCCTTACAGAGACATATCAATACATAGGTTTTAAGATTCTAACTAATCCAATATATTCCTCTGTGGGAAATATGGGGTTTTGAATCCCTTTCACTGAGGAAGGAGTAAGTCTTGTCTATACCATAGTTGGTTTTTGAATGGTACATGTGCTTATATCAAACTCTGGTTTTATGCATCACCCCACCTCTCCTTCCCCCTTAAGCAGGCATAAGAGTGTTTTCTAAATGTGAGACTCTGTTCTCTTTCCTAACTCAGTTCATATGTAGCCATGTTTACAGGATCTTCATAAGTGATATCTTATGATAAGTTTCTTTTTCTGTGTGACTTATTTCATTTAGAATCATCGTACCTGAATCCACTCATTTAGCTGCTACTGGTCTTATGACATTGATTTCATGGCTGAGGGATATTCCATCGTATGTAAGTACCACAATTTTTTGAACCATTTTTATATTTCCTGCAATATTTAATGTGTACCCAAGTTGAGGTTCTTGTAAGCAGTGCAGCCCTAAATTTGAGGGTGGCTCTGTCTTATTGATTTTCAGTTTTCCCAAGGTATATTCCCTAGACTGGAAGTGCCCTTGGCTCTGTAGCTTTCTTGTTTACTTGTTTTAGGGAACACAATGCACTCCTCCAGTGAGGCAGTTGGCAATTTACATCCCGCCCATCAGCATAACAAGGCTCCCTGTTCTCCAGGGCCTGTCTAGCCTCTGGTTTTTACCCATTTTGTGGATGTCCCTTTTGACTGGTGGGAAGTGATGCTTCTTTTCAGTGCAGATTTGCATTGCCCGCTTGCTTGCTTGGCCAGAAATGGCGTATGCGTTTTCACCTGAATATATTCAGGAGAAAACACATACGCCATTTGTGGCCAGGTGCATCATTGTCGAAGTTCTGCCCATCTTCCTGTGCTTTAAAGGCGATTCCAACGTGGCTCTTGAAATCTGTTTCCTGCTATTCTGCCTCACATTCAAGTCCACCTGGTTGACTTCCCTCAACAGATTTTTGGACGATAGTTGCCCTTTATTACTCTGCCAGTTTGTTAATTGTTGTGTCCCGACGCTCCATTTTTTAACTCGTTTTTTGTGAGCTGAACGCAAGTCCAATATTTTGGTTCAGGACCTATACTGGTTTTTGGTGGGTGGCTGAGACTTTGCTTAATTTTTCTTCCTCCCGGGAAATAAGAAAGACATGTGTCCGTCCAAATGTCTAATAGCTACTCTCTCATTGGTTCTCCCTCTTGCCTTTCATCCTTTGCTAAATTGGCAACATGTGTACACCAGGAGGTTAAAGGTGCTGTCTCTGCAAGTTGGGAGATTGATAGTAAAGCAGTTGGGAAATCAAACTGGAGCACAAGGAGAGGGATTATTCCTTGAGTTTTAGAGACCTTTCATATTCACAGTGTGTCCATTCTCTAGGTTTCCTGTACATGTTATAGCTGTAGTAATATTCCCTTCAACCTGGAGAGTTGTGACCCAAGGAATGGCTGCCATGCATTATTGCATTAAAGGGTCTGCATTTGCTCACCCAATCTCACAAATCCTCTCAGTCCCATGTGTTCAGCCTTATGCCACATCCAGCTGTCATTATAGATAGGGTCATTCCAGGTTTCATCAGAGACCCTGAAGGAATTGTAAAGAATTTCCCTTTTTTTTGTTTTTCAAATTCCTTTTTATAGTGGGTTTGAGCTGATTGTCGCTGCCATGTTTATGCCAGTCTAGACACACTTGATTCCCTTATGGAGACATATCAATACATAGTTTTTAAGATTCTTACTAGTCAGATATATTCCTCTGCGGGAAATATGTGGTTTTGAGTCCCTTTCACTGAGGAAGGTGTAGGTCGTGTCTATTCCATTGTTGGTTTTGAACGGTACCTCTGCTTATATCAAACTCTCGTTTTATGCATCACCCCACTTCTCCTTCCCCCTTAAGCAGGCATAAGAGTGTTTTCTAAATGTGAGACTCTGTTCTCTTTCCTAACTCAGTTCATGTGTAGCCATGTTTACAGGAACTTCATAAGTGATATCTTATGATAAGTTTCTTTTTCTGTGTGACTTATTTCACTTAGAATCATCGTACCTGAATCCACTCATTTTGCTGCTACTGGTGTTATGATACTGATTTCATGTCTGAGGGATATTCCAGCGTACGTAAGTAACAAAATATTTTGAAACATTTTGATATTTCCTGGGTTACTTAAGGTGTACCCAAGTTGAGGTTCTTGTAAGCAGTGCAGCCCTAAATATTGGGGTGGCTCTGTCTTATTGATTTTCAGTTTTCTCAAGGTATATTCCCTAGACTGGAAGTGCCCTTGGCTCTGTAGCGCTGTTGATTACTTGTATCAGGGAACACAATGCACTCCTCCAGAGAGGCAATTGGCAATTTACTTCCCGCCCATCAGCATAACAAGGCTCCCTGTTCTCCAGGGCATGTCTTGCCTTTCTGAATTTTAGCCATTTTGTGGATGTCCCTTTTGACTGGTGGGAAGTAATACTTCTTTGTAGGGCAGATTTGCATTACCCGCTTGCTTGCTTGGCCATAATGGTCATATGCGTTTTCTCCTGAATATATTCAGGAGAAAACGCATACGCCCTTTTTGGCCGAGTGCATCATTATCGAAGTTGTGCCCCTCTTCCTATGCTTTAAAGGCGATTCCAACGTACCTCTTGAAATCTGTTTCCTGCTATTCTGCCTCGCTTTCAAGTCCGCCTCGTTGCCTTCCCTCAACAGATTTTTGGACGATAGTTTTCCTTTATTAATCTGCCAG
Source organism: Mesoplodon mirus (assembly GCF_964341445.2). NCBI lineage: Eukaryota > Metazoa > Chordata > Mammalia > Artiodactyla > Ziphiidae > Mesoplodon > Mesoplodon mirus. The sequence goes on from NW_028294724.1 coordinate 13,803, forward strand.
TTTGTGAATTGCTCTGATACTGAGCTCCAGTTTTAACTCGTTTTTTGTGAGCTGAACGCAATTCCAAAATTTTGGTTCAGGACCTATACTGGTTCCCAGTGGGTGGCTGAGACTTTGGTTAATTCTTCTTCCTCCCGGCAAATAAGAGTGAAATGTGCCCGTCCAAATGCCTAAAACCTGTTCTCTCATTGGTTCTCCCTCTTCCCTTTCATTCTCTGCCAAATTGGCAACCTGTGCAAACCAGGAGGTTAAAGGGGCTGTCTCTCAGAGCTGGGAGATTGATAGTAAAGCAGTTGGAAATTCAAACTGGAGCACCAGGAGGGGGAGTATTCGTTGAGTTTTAGAGACCTTTCGTATTCACAGTGTGTCCATTCTCTAGGTTTCCTGTACATATTATAGCTGTAGTAATATTCTCTTCAACCTGGAGACTTTGGCCCCATGGAATGGGTGCCATGCATTATTGCTTTAAATGGTGTGCATTTGCTCACCCAATCTCACTAATTCAGTCAGTCCCATGTGTCCAGCCTTATTCCACATCCAGCTGTCATTGTAGATATGGTCATTCCAGATTTCATCAGAATCCTTGAAGGAATTGTAAAGAATTTCCCTTTTTTGTTGTTTTTCAAATTCTTTTTAGAGTGATTTTGAGCTGATTATCGCTGCCATGTTTATGCCAGTCTAGACACACTTGATTCCCTTATGGAGACATATCAATACATAGGTTTTAAGAGTCTTACTAGTCAGATATATTCCTCTGCGGGAAATACCGGGTTTTGACTCCCTTTCACTGAGGAAGGTGTAGGTCTTGTCTATTCCATAGTTGGTTTTTGGAACGGTACCAGTGCTTATGTCAAACTCTGGTTTTATGCATCACCCCACCTCTCCTTCCCCCTTAAGCAGGCATAAGAGTGTTTTCTAAATGTGAGACTCTGTTCTCTTTCCTAACTCAGTTCATGTGTTGCCATGTTTACAGGATCTTCATAAGTGATATCTTATGATACGTTTCTTTTTCTGTGTGACTTATTTCACTTAGAATCATCGTACCTGAATCCACTCATTTTGCTGCTACTTGTCTTATGACATTGATTTCATGGCTGAGGGATATTCCATCCTACGTATGTACCACAATTTTTTGAACAATTTTTATCTTTCCTGGGATACTTAAGGTGTACCCAAGTTGAGGTTCTTGTAAGCAGTGCAGCCCTAAATATTGGGGTGGCTCTGTCTTATTGATTTTCAGTTTTCTCAAGGTATATTCCCTAGACTGGAAGTGCCCTTGGCTCTGTAGCTCTGTTGTTTACTTGTTTTAGGGAACACAATGCACTCCTCCAGAGAGGCAGTTGGCAGTTTATATCCCGCCCATCAGCATAACAAGGCTCCCTGTTCTCCAGGGCCTGTCTTGCCTTTCTGGTTTTTACATATTTTGTGGATGTCCCTTTTGACCCGTGGGAAGTGATACTTCTTTTTAGTGCAGATTTGCATTGCCCACTTGCTTGCTTAGCGATAACGGGTATATGTGTTTTCCCCGGAATATATTCAGGACAAAACGCATATGCCCTTTTTGGCCAAGTGCATCATTGTCGAAGTTGTGCCCCTCTTCATGTGCTTTACAGGCGATTCCTACGTATCTCTTGAAATCTGTTTCCTGCTATTCTGCCTCGCTTTCAAGTCTGCCTCGTTGCCTTCCCTCAACAGATTTTTCGATGATAGTTGTCCTTTATTACTCTGCCTGTTTGTGAATTGCTGTGCCCCTGAGCTACATTATTTAACTCATTTTTTTTTTATGAGCTGAACGCAAGTCCAATATTTTGGTTCAGGACTTATACTGGTTCTAGGTGGGTGGCTGAGACTTTGCTTAATTCTTCTTCCTCCTAGGAAATAAGAGTGACATGTGCCCGTCCAAATGCCTAACAGCTACTCTCTCATTGGTTCTCCCTCTTCCCTTTCATCCTCTGCCAAATTGGCAACCTGTGCGAATCACGAGGTTAAAAGGGCTGTCTCTCCAAGTAGGGAGATTGATAGTAAAGCAGTTGGAAAGTCAAACCAGAGCACCACGAGTGGGACTATTCATTGAGTTTTAGAGACCTTTCGTATTCACACTGTGTCCATTCTCTAGGTTTCCCGTACATGTTATAGCTGTAGTAATATTCCCTTCAACCTGGAGACATGGGACCCATGGAATGGGTGCCATGCATTATTGCTTTAAAGGGTCTGCATTTGCTCACCCAATCTCACCAATCCTCTCAGTCCCATGTGTCCAGCCTTATGCCACATCCAGCTGTCATTGTAGATAGGGTCATTCCAGGTTTCATCAGAAACCCTGATGGAATTGTAAAGAATTTCCTTTTTTTTTTTCAAATTCCTTTTTATAGTGGGTTGGAGCTGATTCTAGCTGTCATGTTTATGCCAGTCTAGACACACTTGATTCCCTTAGGGAGACATATCAATACATTGGTTTTAAGATTCTTACTAGTCAGATATATTCCTCTGCGGGAAATATTGGGTTTTGAGTCCCTTTCCCTGAGGAAGGTGTAGGTCTTGTCTATTCGATAGTTGGTTTTTGGAACGGTACCTGTGCTTATATCAAACTCTGGTTTTATGCATCACCCCACCTCTCCTTCCCCCTTAAGCAGGCATAAGAATGTTTTCTAAATGTGAATCTCTCTTCTCTTTCCTAACTCATTTCATGTGTAGCCATGTTTACAAGACCTTCATAAGTGATATCTTATAAGTTTCTTTTTCTGTGTGACTTATTTCACTTAGAATCATCGTACCTGAATCCACTCATTTTGCTGCTACTGGTCTTATGACATTGATTTCATGTCTGTGGGATATTCCATCGTATGTAACTACCACAATTTTTTGAACCATTTTTATATTTCCTGCAATATTTAATGTGTACCCAAGTTGAGGTTCTTGTAACCAGTGCATCCCTAAATTTTGGGGTGGCACTGTCTTATTATTTTCAGATTTCTCAAGGTATATTCCCTAGACTGGAAGTGCCCTTGGCTCTGTAGCTCTGTTGTTTACTTGTTTTGGGAACACAATGCACTCCTCCAGAGAGGCAGTTGGCAATTTACATCCCGCCCTTCTGCATAACAAGGATCCCTGTTCTCCAGGGCCTGTCTTGCATTTCTGAATTTTACCCATTTTCTGGATGTCCCTTTAGACCGTTGGGAAGTGATACATTTTTGTAGTGCAGATTTGCATTGCCCACTTGCTTTCTTGGCCAAAAAGGACGTATGCGTTTTCTCCTGAATATATTCAGGAGAAAACGCATACGCCCTTTTTGGCCAAGTGCATCATTGTCAAAGTTGTGCCCCTCTTCATGTGCTTTAAAGGCAATTCCAACGTAACCCTTGAAATCTGTTTCCTGCTATTCTGCCTCGCTTTCCTGTCCGCCTCGTTGCTTTCCCTCAACAGATTGTTGGATGATAGTTGTCCTTTATTACTCTGCCTGTTTGTGAGTTGCTGTGCCCCTGAGCTCCATTATTTAACTCATTTTTTGTGAACTGAAGGCAAGTCCAATATTTTGGTTCAGGAACTATACTGGTTCCCGGTGGGTGGCTGAGACTTTGTTTAGTTCTTCTTCCTCCCGAGAAATAAGAGTGACATATGCCTGTCCAAATGCCTAACAGCTACTCTCTCATTGGTTCTCCCTATTCCCTTTCATCCACAGCCAAATTGGCAACGTGTGCGAACCAGGAGGTTAAAGGTGCTGTCTCTCCAAGCTGTGAGATTGATAGTAAAGCAGTTGGAAAGTCAAACCGGAGCACCAGGAGAGGGACTATTTGTTGAGTTTTAGAGACCTTTGATATTCACAGTGTGTCCATTCTCTAGGTTTCCCATACATGTTATAGTTGTAGTAATATTCCCCTCAACCTAGAGACATGGGACCCATGGAATGGGTGCCATGCATTATTGCTTTAAAGGGTCTGCATTTGCTCACCCAATCTCACCAATCCTCTCAGTCCCATGTGTCCAGCCTTATTCCACATCCAGCTGTCATTGTAGATAGGGTCATTCCAGGTTTCATCAGAGACCCTGAAGGAATTGTAAAGAATTTCCCTGTTTTTGTTTTTTGGGGAATTCATTTTTATAGTGTGTTTGAGGTGATTATCACTGCCATGTTTATGCCAGTCTAGACAGACTTGATTCCCTTACAGAGACATATCAATACATAGGTTTTAAGATTATTACTAGTCAGATATACTCGTCTGCGAGGAATACGGTTTGATGAGTCCCTTTCACTGAGGAAGTTGTAGGTCTTGTCTATTCCGTACTTGGTTTTTGGAACGTTACCTGTACGAATATCAAACTCTGGTTTTATGCATCACCCCACCTCACCTTCCCTATTAAGCCAGCAACAAAGAGTTTTCTAAATGTGAGTCTCTGTTCTATTTCCTAACTCAGTTCATGTGTAGCCATGTTTATAGGACCTTCATACTTGATATCTTATGATAAGTTTCTTTTTCTGTGTGACTTATTTCTCTTAGAATCATCGTACCTGTATCCAGTCATTTTGTTGCTACTGGCCTTATGACATTGATTTCATGACTGAGGGATATTCCATCATATGTAAGTACCACAATTTCTTGAACCATTATTGTCTTTCCTGGGATATTTAAGGTGTACCCAACTTGAGGTTCTTGTAAGCAGTGCAGCCCTAAAATATGGGGTGGCTGTGTCTTATTGATTTTCAGTTTTCCCAAAGAATATTCCCAAGACTGGGAGTGCCCTTGACTCTGTAGCTCTGTTGTTTAGTTGTTTTAGGGAACACAATGCACTCCTCCAGAGAGGCAGTTGGCAATTTACATCCCACCCATCAGCATAACAAGGCTCCCTGTTCTCCAGGGCCTGTCTTGCCTTTCTGGTTTTTTCACATTTTGAAGATGTCCCTTTTGACTGGTGGGAAGTGATGCTTCTTTGTAGTGCAGATTTGCATTGCCTGCTTGCTTGCTTGGCCAAAAACGGCATATGAGTTTTGAATTGAATATATTCAGGAGAAAACGCTTACACCCTTTTTGGCCAAGTGCAACATTTTCGAAGTTGTGCCCCTCTTCCTGTGTTTAAAGGCGATTCCAATGTACATCTTGAAATCTGTTTCCTGTTATTCTGCCTCGCTTTCAAGTCCGCCTCGTTGCCTTCCCTCAACACATTTTTGGACGATAGTTGTCATTTATTACTCTGCCAGTTTGTGAATTGCTGGGCCCCTAGCTCCATTTTTCAACTCGTTTTTTGTGAGCTGACCGCAAGTCGAAAATTTTGGTTCAGGACCTATACTGGTTTCCGGCGGGTGGCTGAGACTTTGGTTAATTCCTCTTCCCGCCGGGCAATTAGAGTGACATGTGCCCCTCCAAATGCCTAACAGCTACTCTCTCATTGGTTCTCCCTCTTCCCTTTCATCCTTTGCCAAATTGGCAAACTTTGCACACCAGGAGGTTAAAGCGGCTGTCTCTCCAAGTTGGGAGATTGATAGTAAAGCAGTTGGAAAGTCAAACCTGGGCACCAGGAGAGGGAGTATTCGTTGAGTTTTAGAGACCTTTCCTATTCACAGTGTGTCCATTCTCTAGGTTTCCCTTACGTGTTACAGCTGTAGTAATATTCCCTTCAACCTGGAGAGTTGGGACCCTTGGAATGTGTGCCACGCATTATTGCTTTAAATGGTCTGCATTTGCTCATCCAATTTAACTCATCCTCTCAGTCCCAAGTGTCTCAGCCTTATGCCACATCCATCTGTCGTTGTAGATAGGGTCATTCCAGGTTTCATCAAAGATTTTGAAGGAATTGTAAAGAATTTACCAGTTTATTTCATTTGTTTTTGAAATTCCTTTTTTTAGTGGGTTTGAGCTGATTCTCACTGCCATGTTTATGCCAGTCTAGGCACACTTGATTCCCTTACGGAGACATATCAATACATAGGTTTTAAGATTCTTACTAGTCAGATATATTCCTCTGTGGGGAATATGGTGTGTTGAGTCCCTTTCACTGAGGAAGTTATAGGTATTGTGTGTTCCATAGTAGGTTTTTGGAACGGTACATGTGCTTATATCAAACTCTGGTTTTATGCATCACCCCACCTCTCCTTCCCCCTTAAGCAAGCATAAGAGTGTTTTCTAAATGTGAGACTCTGTTCTCTTTCCTAACTCAGTTCATGTGTAGCCATGTTTACAGGATTTTCATAAGTGATATCTTATGATAAGCTTCTTTGTCTGTGTGACTTATTTCACTTAGAATCATCGTACCTGAATCCACTCATTTTGCTGCTACTGGCCTTATGACATTGATTACATGGCTGAGGGATATTGCTTGTACATAAGTAGCACAATTTCGTGAACCATTTTTGTCTTTCCTGGAAAATTTAAGGTGTAACCAAATTGAGGTTCTTGAAAGAAGTGCAGCCTAAATTTGGGGGTGGCTCTGTCTTATTGATTTCCAGTTTTCCGATGGTTTATTCCCTAGACTGGAAGTGCCCTTGGCTCTGTAGCTCTGTTGTTTATTTGTTTTACGGAACACAATGCACTCCTCCAGAGAGTCAGTTGGCAACTTAATCCCGCCAATCAGCATAACAAGGCTGCCTGTTCTCCAGTGCCTGTCTTGCCTTTCTGGTTTATACAGATTTTGCAGATGCCCCTTTTGACCCGTGAGACGTGATACTTCTTTGTAGTGCAGATTTGCATTGCCCCCTTGCTTGCTTGGCCAAAATGGGTGTATGTGTTTTCTCCTGAATATATTCAGGAGAAAACTCATACGCCCTATTTGGCCAAGTGCATCATTGTCGAAGTTGTGCCCCTCTTCCTGTACTTTAAAGGCACTTCCAACGTACCTCTTGAAATCTCTTTCCGGCTATTCTGCCTCGCTTTCAAGTCTGCCTCGTTGCCTGCCCTCAACAGATTTTTGCATGATAGTCGTCCTTTACTACTCTGCCAATTTGTGAATTGCTGTGCCCCTGAGCTCCATTTTTCAACTCGTTTTTTGTGAGCTGAATGCAAGTCCAAAATTTTGGTTCAGGACCTATACTGGTTCTTGGCGGGTCGCTGAGACTTTGGTTAATTCTTCTTCCTGCCGGGAAATTAGTGTGATATGTGCCCCTCCAAATGCCTAACAGCTACTCTCCCATTGGTTCTTCCTCTTCCCTTTCATCCTCTGCCAAATTGGCAACCTGTGCAAACCAGGAGGTTAAAGGGGCTGTCTCTCCAATTTGGGAGATTGATAGTAAAGCCATTGGAAAGTCAAACCGGAGCACCAGGAAAGGGACTATTAGTTGAGATTTAGAAACATTTCGTGTTCACAGTGGGTCCATTCTCTTGGTTTCCCGTACATATTATAGCTGTAGTAATATTCCCTTCAACATGGAGAGTTGGGACCCATGGAATGGGTGCCACACATTATTGCTTTGAAGGTTCTGCATTTGCCCACCCAATCTCACCAATCCTCTGATTCCCAAGTGTCCAGCCATATGCCACATCCTGCTGTCATTGTAGATAGAGTCATACCAGGTTTCATCAGAGACCCTGAAGGAATTGTAAAGAACTTCCCTGTTTTTTTGGTTTGATTTTGAAATTCCTTTTTATAGTGGGTTTGAGCTGATTCTCACTGCCATGTTTATGCCAGTCTAGACATACATGATGCCCTTACGGGGATATATCAATACATAGGTTTTAAGATTCTTATTAGTTAGATATATTCCTCTGAGGGGAATATGGGTTGTTGAGTCCCTATCCCTGAGGAAGATGTAGGTCTTGTCTATTCCGTATTAAGTTTTTGGAAAGGTACCTGTACTAATTCAAACTCTGTTTTTTTTTTTTTTTTTCTTTTTTCTTTTTTTTTTTTTTTTTTGCGGTACGTGGGACTCTCACTGTTGTGGCCTCTCCCGTTGCGGAGCACAGGCTCCAGACGCGCGGGCTCAGCGGCCATGGCTCACGGGCCCAGCCGCTCCGCGGCATGTGGGATCTTCCTGGACCGGGGCACGAACACGCATCCCCTGCATCGGCAGGCGGACTCTCAACCACTGCGCCACCAGGGAAGCCCCAAACTCTGGTTTTATGCATCACCCCACCTCTCAATCCCCCTTAAGTAGGCATAAGAATGTTTTCTAAATGTGAGTCTCTCTTCTCTTTCCTAACAAAGTTCATGTGTAGCCATGTTTACACGATCTTCATAAGTGATATCTTATGATTATTTTCTTTTTCTGTGTGACTTATTTCACTTAGAATCATCGTACCTGAATCCACTCATTTTGCTGCTAATGGCCTTATGACATTGATTACATGGCGGAGGGATATTCCTTGTACATAAGTACCACAATTTCTTGAACCATTTTTGTCTTTCCTGGGATATTTAAGGTGTACCCAAGTTGATGTTCTTGAAAGAAGTGCAACCCTAAATTTAGGGGTGACTCTGTCTTACTGATTTCCAGTTTTCTAAAGGTATATTCCCTAGACTGGAAGTGCCCTTGGCTCTGTAGCTCTGTTGTTTATTTGTTTTATGGAACACAATGCCCTCCTCCAGAGAGGCAGTTGGCAACTTATTCCCGCCAATCAGCATAACAAGGCACCCTGTTCTCCAGGGCCTGTCTAGCCTTTCTGGTTTTTACATATTTTGTGGATGCCCCTTTTGACCCGTGAGACGTGATACTTCTTTGTAGTGCAGATTTGCATAGCCCGCTTGCTTGCATGGCCAAAAAGGGTGTATGTGTTTTCGCCTGAATATATTCAGGAGAAAACTTATACGCCCTTTTTGGCCAAGTGTATCATTGTCGAAGTTGTGCCCCTCTTCCTGTGCTTTAAAGGCACTTCGTAAGTACCTCTTGAAATCTGTTTCCGGCTATTCTGCCTCGCTTTGAAGTCCACCACGGTGCCTTTCCTCAACAGATTTTTGAACGATAGTGGTCTTTTACTCCTTTGCCAGTTTGAGAATTGCTGTGTCCCTGAGCTCCATTTTTCAACTCGTCATTTGGGAGCTGACAGCAAGTCCAAAATTTTGGTTCACGACCTATACTTTTTCCAAGCGGGTGGCTGAGACTTTGGTTAATTCTTCTTCCTCTCGGGAAATTAGAGTGCCATGTACCTGTCCAAATGCCTAACAGCTACTCTCTCATTGGTTCTTCCTCTTCCCTTTCATACTCTGCCAAATTGGCAACCTGTGTGAACCAGGAGGATAAAGGGGCTGTCTGTCCAAGTTGGGAGATTGATAGTAAAGCAGTTGGAAAATCAAAACAGAGCACCAGGAGACGGACTATTACTTGACTTATAGAAACCTTTCGTATTCACAGTGTGTCCATTCTCTAAGTTTCCCGTACATGTTACAGCTGTAGTAATACTCCCTTCAACATGGAGAGTTGGACCCATGGAATGGGTGCTACAAATTATTGCTTTAAAGGGTCTGCATTTGCTCATCCAGTCTCACCAATCCTCTCAGTCCCAACTGTCCAGCCTTATGCCACATCCAGCTGTCGTTGTAGATAGGGTCATTCCAGGTTTCATCAGAGACCCTGAAGGAATTGTAAAGAATTTCCCTGTATTTTTGTTTTGTTTTTGAAATTCCATTTTATAGTGGGTTTGAGCTGATTCTCACTGCTATGTTTATACCAGTCTAGACACACTTGATTCCCTTATGGGGACATATCAATACATAGATTTTAATATTCTTACTAGTCAGATATATTCCTCTGCGGGAAATATGGGATTTTGGGTCCCTTTCACTGAGGAAGGTTTAGGCCTTGTCTATACCATCGTTGGTTTTTGGAACGGTACCTGTGTTTATATCAAACTCTGGATTTATGCGTCACCCCACCTCTCCTTCCCACTTAATCAGGCATAAGAGTGTTTTCTAAATGTGAGACTCTGTTCTCTTTCCTAACTCAGTTCATGTGTAGCCATGTTTAAGGATCTTCATAAGTGATATCTTATGATAAGTTTCTTTTTCTATGTGACTTATTTCACTTCGAATCATCGTACCTGAATCCACTCATTTGGCTGCTACTGGCCTTAAGACATTGATTTCATGGCTGAGCGATATTCCATCGTACTTAAGTTACACAATTTCTTAAACCCTTTTTGTATTTCCTGGGATATTTAAGGTGGTCCCAAGTTGAGGATCTTTTAAGCAGTGCAAACCTAAATTTTGGGGTGTCTCTGGCTTATTGATTTTCAATTTTCCCATGGTATATTCCTTAGCCTGGAAGTGCCCTTGGCTCTGTAGCTCTGTTGTTTATTTTTTTAGGGAACACAATGCACTCCTCCAGAGAGGCAGTTGGCAACTTACGTCCCCACCATCATCATAACAAGGCTCCCTGTTTTCCAGGGCCGGTCTTGCGTTTCTGGTTTTTACACATTTTGTGGATGTCCCTTTTGACCGGTGGGAAGTGATACTTCTTTGTAGTGCAGATTCGCATTGCCCGTTTGCTTGCCTGGCCAAAAAGGTTCTATGTGTTTTCTCCTGGATATATTCAGGAGAAAACTCATACGACCTTTTCGGCCAAGTGCATCATTGTCGAAGTTTTGCCCCTCTTCCTGTGCTTTAACGGCACTTCCAACGTACCTCTTGAAATCTGTTTCCGCCTATTCTGCCTCGCTTTCAAGTCTGCCTCGTTGCCTTCCCTCAACAGATTTTTGCACGATAGCGGTCCATTACTCCTCTGCCAGTTTGTGAATTAGTCTGCCCCTGAGCTCCATTTTTCAACTCGTTTTTTGTGTGCTGAATGCAAGTCCAAAATTTTGGTTCAGGACCTATACTGGTTCCCGGCGGGTGGCTGAGACGTTGGTTAATTCTTTTTCCTCCCAGGAAATAAGAGTGACATATGCCCGTCCAAATGCCTAACAGCTACTCTCTCATTGGTTCACCCTCTTCCCTTTCATGCTCTGCCAAATTGGCAACCTGTGCGAACCAGGAGGTTAAAGAGGCTGTCTCTGCAAGTTGGGAGATTGATAGTAAAGCAGTTGGAATTCAAACCGGAGCACCAGGAGAGGGACTATTCGTTGAGTTTTAGAGACCTTTCGTATTCACAGTGTGTCCATTCTCTAGGTTTCCCGTACATGTTATAGCTGTAGTAACATTCCCTTCAACCTGCAGAGTTGGGACACATGGAATGGGTGCCATGCATTATTGCTTTAAAGGGTCTGCAATTGCTCACACAATCTCACCAATCCTCTCAGTCCCAAGTGTCCAACATTATGCCACATCCTGCTGTCATTGTAGGTAGAGTCATACCAGGTTTCATCAGAGACCCTGAAGGACTTGTAAAGAATTTCCCAGTGTTTTTGGTTTGATTTTGAAATTCCTTTTTATATTGTGTTTGAGCTGACTCTCACAGCCATGTTTATGCCAGTTTAGATATACGTGATTCCCTTACAGAGATATATCAATACATAGGTTTGAAGATTCTTAATAGTATGATAAAATCCTCTGCGGGGAATATGGGTTGTTGAGTCCCTCTCCCTGAGGAAGGTGTAGGTCTTGTCTATTCCGTATTAGGTTTTTGGAAATGTACATTCTCTTGGTTTCCATTACATTTTATAGCTGTTGCAATATTCCCTTCAACCTGGAGAGTTGGGACCCATGGAATGGGTGCCACGTATTATTGCATTAAAGGGTGTGCATTTGCTCACCCAATCTCACCAATCCTCTCAGTCCCAGGTGTCCAGCCTTATGCCAGTTCCAGCTGTTGCTGTAGATAGGGTCATTCCAGGTTTCATCATAGACCCTGAAGGAATTGTAAGGAATTTCCCTGTTTTTTTGTTTTTTTTTTGAACATCCTTTTTATAGTGGGTTTGAGCTGATTCTCACTGCCATGTTTATGTCATTCTAGACACACTTGGTTCCCTTATGGAGACATATCAATACATAGGTTTTAAAATTCTTACTAGTAAGATATATTCCTCTGCGGGGAATATGGGCTTTTCAGTCCCTTTAACTGAGGAAGGTGTAGGTCTTGTCTATTCCATATTTGATTTTTGGAAAGGTACCTGTACTAATATCACACTCTGGTTTTATGCATCACCCCACCTCTCCTTCCACCTTAAGCAGGCATAAGCGAGTTTTCTAAATGTGAGACTCTGTTCTCTTTTTTAACTCAGTTGATGTGTAGCCATATTTACAGGATCTTCATAAGTGATATCTTATGATAAGTTTCTTTTTCTGTGTGACTTATTTCACTTAGAATCATCATACCTGAATCCTTTCATTTTGCTGCTACTTGTCTTATGACATTTATTTCATGGCTGAGGGACATTCCATCTTACGTGAGTACCACAATTTCTTGAACCATTTTTGTCTTTCCTGGGGTATTTAAGGTGTTCGAAAGTTGAGGTTTTTGTAAGCAGTGCATCCCTAAATTTTGGGGTGGCTCTGTCTTATTGATTTTCAGTTTTCCCAAGGTATATTCCCTAGACTGGAAGTGCCCTTGGCTGTGTAGCTCTGTTGTTTACTTGTTTTAGGGAACACGATGCACTCCTCCAGAGAGGCAGTTGGCAATTTACATCCCGCCCATCAGCATAACAAGGCTCCCTGTTCTCCAGGGCCTGTCTTGCCTGTCTGGTTTTTACCCATTTTTTGGGTTTCCATTTTGACCGGTGGGAAGTGATACTTCTTTGTAGTGCCAATTTGCATTGTCCGTTTGCTTGCTTGTCCAAAAAGGGCATATGTGTTTTCTCCTGAATATATTCACGTGAAAACCCATATGCCCTTTATGGCCATTTCCATAATTTTCAAAGTTGTAATGCTTTTCCTGTGTTTAAAGGCGATTCCAATGTACCTCTTGAAATCTGTTTCATGCCATTCTGCCTCATTTTCCCTTCCGCCTCGTGTCTTTCCCTCAACAGATTTTTCGAAGAGAGTAGTCCTTTAAAACTCTGCAGGTTAGTGAATTGCTGTGGCCCTGAGCTCCATTTTTCAACTCGCGTTTTTGTGAGATGACTGCAAATCAACCGTTTTGCTTCTGGACTTATACTGGTTCTGGGGGGCAGGCTGAGACTTTGGTTAATTCCTCTTTGTGACGGGAATTTAGAGAGACATGTGGCCGTCCAAATGCCTACAGCTACTCTCTCATTGGTTCTCTGTCTTCCCTTATATCCTCTGCACAATTTGCCAACTGTGCGAACCAGGAGGTTATAGGGGCTGAATTTCCAAGTTGGGTGATTGATAGTAAAGCAGTTGGAATGTCAAACTGGATCACAAGGAGAGAAAAAAGTAGTAGAATTTTAGAAACCTTTCACCATCAGCTGGTTTCCATTCTCTAGGTTCCCATACACGTTATAACTGTAGTGATATTCCCTTCTACCTGGAGAGTTGGGAACCATGGAATGGGTGGCAGGCATTATTGCTTTAAAGGGTCTGCATTTTTTCACCCAATCTCACCAATCCTCTCAGTCCCAAGTGACCAGCCTTATGCCACATCCAGCTGTCATTGTAGATAGGGTCATTCCAGGTTTCATCAGAACCCCTGAAGGTATTGTGTAAGAATTTTACTCTTTTTAGGTTTTGTTTTGAAATTCATTTTTATAGTGGGTTTGAGGTGATTCTCACGGCCATGTTTATATCATTCTAGACACACTTGGTTCCCTTACAAAGACATATCAATACATAGGTTTTAAAATTCTTACTAGTCAGATATATTTCTCTGCGGGGAATAGGGATGTTGAGTTCCGTTCACTGAGGAAGGAGTAGGGCTTGTTTCTTCTGTTTTTGGATTATGGAATGGTACCTGTGCTAATATCAATCTTATGTTTTGTGCATCTCCCCACCTCTATTTCCCCTTAAGCAAGCATTAGATTGTTTTCTAAATCTGAGACTCTGTTCTCTTCCCTAATTCAGTTCATATGTAGCCATGTTTACATTCCCTTCATAAGTGATATCTTATGTCAGAATGCACCATGGCCGTTCTCATAATAATGCTCCATGTCCCATGTCATAACAATGCACCATGCCCTGGTTATCACAATGCTCCATGTCCCTTGTCATCACAATTCTCCACGTCCTTGTAATCACAAGGCTACATGACACTTCTCATCAAAATGTTACATGCTCTTGTCATCACAATTCTCCATCCACTTGACATTGCAATGCTCCATGCACTTGTCATCACAATGCTCCATGCACATGTCATCACAAAGCTCCATGCCCTTGTCATCACAATGCTCCATGACCCCTGTCATCACAATATTCCGTGACACCCGTCATCACAATGCTTCATGCCCCTTGTCATTTCAGTGCTCCATGATGCTCGACATCACAATTACCCAAGGTCTTCTAATCACAATGCTCATTGGCCAATATCATCACAATGCTCCATGACCACTGTCATCACAACACTCCATGACACCTGACAACACAATGATTTGGGACTCTTGTCATCACAGTGTTCCATTCCCTAGTCATCACTATGCTCCATGACACCTGTCATCACAATACTCCATGAACATTTTCAGCCCAATGTTCCATGACCCTTGTCATCACAATGATCCATGTCCTTGTCATCCGTATGCTCCATGACCACTGTTTTCACAATGCTCCGTGACGCTTATCATCACAGTGCTCCATGAACCCTGTCATCACAATGCTCCATGCCTTTGTCAGCAAAATGCTAAATGGCCTTGTCATTACAATGCTCTATGCGCTTGTCATCAAAATACTCCATTACCATTGTCATCACATTCCTCCATGAACATTGGGATCACATTGCTTCATGCCCTTGTCATCACAATGCTCCATGCTACTTCAAAGCAAAATGATCCATGACCTCTGTCATCACAATGCTCCAATCCCTTGTGATCACAATGTTCCATAACACTTGTCATCAAAATGCTCCATGACACCTGACATCACAGTGTTCCATAACCCCTGTCATCAAAATGCTCCATGACCCTTTTCGTCCCAAAGCTCCAAGACCCCTGACATCACAATGTTCTATAACCACTGCCATCAAAATATTCCATTACACTTTACATCAAATTGGTGCATGACCCGGTCATCAAAATGCTCCCTGCCCTTCTCATCACAATGCATCATGCCCTTGTCATCAAAATGCTCCATGACTTGTCATCACAAAGCTCCATGACCCTTGGCATCACAATGCTCCATGTCATTGTCATCACAATGCTCCATGAAACCTCTCATTACATTACTCAATGCCCTTGTCATCAGAAGGCTCCATGACACTTGTCATCATAATGCTCGATGCCCTTCTCATCACAATGCTCCATGCACTTGTCATTACAATCCTGCATGACCCATGTATCATAGTGTTCCGTGCCCTTATCCTCACAATGCTTCATGCCCACTCTCATCACAATAATCCATGAAACATTTCAGACCAATGTTCCATGCCCTTCTCATCAAAATGCTCCATTACACCTGTCATAACAATGCACCATGACCCCTGCCATCACAATGTTCCATGGCTTAGTCATCACAAGGTTCCATGACACTTGTCATCACAATGCTCAATACCACTGAAATCACAATGCTCAATGCCCTTGTCATCACAATGCTCCATGACGCATGTCATCAGAATGTTCCATCGCCTTCTCATCACCATGCTCCATGCCCTTGTCATCACAATGCTCCAAGACCCATGTAATCACAATGTTCCATGCCCCTTTTCATCTCAATGCTCCATGAACCCTGTCATCACAGTGCACCATGCCCATCATCATAATGCTTCAGGCTATTGTCATCACAATGAAATCAATATTCTCCATGACCTCTGTCATCAAAATGCTCCAAACCCTTGTGATCACAATGTTCCATAACACTTATCATCACAACACCCCATGACGCTCATCATCACAATTATCCATGGTCTCCTCATGACAATACTCCATGATCTTTGTAATCACAATGCTCAAAACACTTGTCATCACAATGCTCACTGACACTTGTCATCAGTATGCTCCTTGAACCCTGTTATGACAAGGCTCCATGCTTTTTTCATCACAATGATCCATGCCCTTTTCATCACAATGCTCCAAGATCCCTGTAATAACAGTGCTCCTTGCCCTTGTCATCACAAATCTCCATGATGCATGTCATCAGAATGCTCCATGGCCTTCTCATCACAATGATCCATGCCCTTGTCATCACAATGCTCCAAGACCCCTGTAATCACAATGCTCCATGCCCCTTTTCATCAGAATGCTCCATAACACTTGTCATCACAAGTCTCCATGCTCTTCTCATCACAATGCTCCAGGACCTTGTCATCACCATGCTCCATTCCGTTGTCATCACAATGTTCCATGACTGCAGTCATCACAATAATCCATGAATATTTTCAGCCCAGTGCTCCACGACCTACTCATCACAATGCTCCATGGCCAATATCATCACAATTCTCCTTGACCACTGTCATCACAACACTCCATGGCAACTGACAACACAATGATCCGGGACTCTTGTCATCACATTGCTCCATTCCCTAGTCATCACAATGCTCCATGACCCATGTCATCAAACACTCCATGAACATTGTCAGCCCAGTGCTCCATGACACTTGTCATCACAATGATCCATGCACTTGTCATCCCAATGCTCCATGACCCCTGTATTCACAATGCTCCGTGACGCTTTTCATCACAGAGCTCCATGACACCTGTCATCACAATGCTCCATGCCTTTGTCAGAAAAATGCTACATGACCCAGTCATTACAATGCTCTATGCGCTTGTCATCACAATACTCCATTTCCAATGTCAACACAATCCTCCATGAAACTTGGGATCACATTGCTTCATGCCCTTTTCTTCACAATGCTCCATGCTCCTAGAAATCAAAATGATCCATGACCTCTGTCATCACAATGCTCCAAACACTTGTGATCACAGTGTTCCATAACACTTGTCTTCACAACGCTCCATGATGCCTGTCATCACAATACTCCATGCCCTTTTCATCAAAATGCTCCATGACCTTTCTCATCCCAATTCTCAATACACTAGTCATCACAATGCTCCCTGACACTTGTCATCAGAATGTTCCTTGAAACCTTTCACGAAAAGGCTCCATGCCTTTTTCATCACAAAGCCCCATGCCGTTTTCATCACAATGCTCCATGTCATTGTCCTCAAAATACTCCACAAGCTTGTCCTCAGAATGCTCCATGACCCTTGTCATCACAATTCTCCATGCACTTGTCAGCACAATGCTCCCTGACCCTTGTCATCACAATGCTCCATAACCTTTGTCATCAGAATCCTTCATGACACTTGGCATCACAATGCTCCATGCCATTGTCATCACAATGGGCCATTACATATGTCATCACAATGCTCCCTAACTCCTGTCTTCACAATGCTGCATGACCTGGTCATCTCAATGCTCCATGCCCTTGTCATCACAATGCGCCATTCCAACTGTCATTGCAATAATCCATGAAACTTATTAGACCAATGTTGCATGCCCTTGTCATCACAATGCCCCATGCCCGTGTTATCACAATGCTCCATGACCCCTGTCATCACAATGCTCCGTGATTCCAGTCATCACAATGCTTCATGACTTTGTCATCACAATGGTCCATGCCCTCGTCATCAACAGTCTCTGTGACCTATTTAACCACAATGCTCCATGAACTTTTCATCACAATGCTCTTTGACCCTTGTTATCACAATGCTCCTTGTGCTTGTCAGCACAATGTTCCATGACACATGTCATCACAATGCACCATGCACTTGTCATCACAGTGCTCCACAATCTTGTCATCACAATGCTCCTTAAAATTTGTCATCACAATGCTCCATTCACTTCTCATCAAAATGCTCTCTCACCACTGATATCACAATGCTACATCACTATTGGTCACAATACTCCCTCACCCCTGTCATCACAATGTTCCATGACTCCTGTCATCACAATGCTACATGCACTTATCATCACAATGTTCGATGACCCCTGACATCACAATGTTCCATAACACCTGTCATCAAAATATTCCATGACACTTTTCATCAAATTGCTCCATGAACCTCTCATCAGAATGCTCCCTGCCCTTCTCATCACAATGCACAACGCTCTTGCCTTCAAAATGCTCAATGACCTTTGTCATCACAAAGATCCTTGACATTTGGCATCACAATGCTCCATGTCATTGTCATCACAATGCTCCATGAACGCTCTCATCACATTGCTCCATGCCCTTGTCTTCACAAAGCTCCATGACACATGTCTTCAGAATGCTCCATGACCTTCTAATCACAATGCTCCATGCCGTTGCCATCACAATGCTACATTTCCCCTGTGAGAACAATGCTCCATGACCCCTGCCATAACAATGTTCCATGCCCTTGTCATCACAAAGCTCCATGACCCTTCTCATCACAATGCTCCAAGAACCCTGTAATCACAATGCTCTATGCCCCTTTTCATCTCAATGATCCATGAACCCTGTCATCACAATGCACCATGCCCATCATCATAATGCTTCATGCTATTGTCATCACAATGAAATCAAAATGCTCCATGACCTCTGTCATAACAATGCTCCAAACCCTTGTGATCACAATATTCCATAACACTTGTCATCACAATGCCCCTTGACGCTCGTTATCACAATTATCCATGGTCTTCTCATCACAATGCTCCATGACCTTTGTCATAACAATGCTCCCTTACACTTGTTGTCTGTATGCTTCTTGAATCCTGTCATGACAAGGCTCCATGCATTTTTCATCACAATGATCCATGCCCTTTTTATCACAATGATCCAAGACCCTTGTAATCACAATGCTCCATGCCCTTGTCATCACAAACCTCAATGATGCATGCCATCAGAATGCTTCTTGGTCTTCTCCACACAATGCTCCATGCCCTTGTCATCACAATGTTCCAAGAGCCCTGTAATCACAATGCTCCATGCCCTTTTTCATCAGTATGCTCCATGAGAATTGTCATCACAAGGCTCCATGGATTTGTTATCACAATGCTCCAGGATCTTGTCATCACAATGCTTCTCGTCCTTGTCATGAAAATTTTCAATGGCCCTTGTCATCATAATGCTCCAAGCCCTAATCATCACAATGTTCCTTTATATTTGTCATCACAATTCTCCATTACATTTGGCATCACAGTGCTCCATGCCATTGTCACCGCAATGGACCATGATATATGTCATCACAATGCTCCCTGACACCTGTCTTCACAATACTCCCTGACCTCCTCATCACAATTCTCCATGCCTTTTTCATCACAATGCACCAGGCCCACTGTCCTCACAATAATCTATGAGACTTCTCAGACCAATGCTCCATGTCCCTGTCATCACAATGCTCCATGCCCTTGTCATCACAATGCTCCATGAACCCTGTCATCACAGTGCTCCGTGACTCAAGTTGTCTCAATGATTTATAACGTTTGTCATCATAATAGTCCATGCCCGCATCATCCCAAGGCTCTCTGACCTTTGTAACCAAAACGCTCAATGAACATTTCATCACAATTCTCTGTGACCCTTGTCATCACAATGATCCTTGTCTTTGTCAGAACAATGCTCCATGACCATTGTCTTCACAATGTGACACGCGCATTTCATCACAATGGTACACAATATTGTCATTGCAATGCTCCATAAGCCTTGTAATCACAATGCTCCATGCACTTCTCCTCAAAATGCTCTCTCACCAGAGATATCACAGTGTTCCATCACTAGTCATCACAATACTCCCTCACCCTTGTAATCACAATGTTCCATGACCCTGTCATCACACTGCTACATCCCCTTATCTTCACAATGTTCCATGACCCCTGTCATCAAAATGCTCCATGACCCTTTTCATCCTAAAGATCCAAGCCCCCTGACATCAAAATGTTCTATAACACATGGCATCAAAATGTTCCATTACATTTTTCATCAAATTACTGCATGACCGGGTCATCAAAATGCTCCCTGCCCTTCTCATCACAATGCATCATGCCCTTGTCATCAAAATGCTCCATGACTTGTCATCACAAAGCTCCATGACCCTTGGAATCTCAATGCTCCATGTCATTGTCATCACAATGCTCCATGAACCCGCTCATAATATTGCTCAATGCCCTTGTCATCACAAAGCTCCATGACACTTGTCATCACAATGCTCGATGCCGTTCTCATCACAATGCTCCATGCCCTTGTCATTAAAATCCTGCATGACCCATGTATCATAGTGTTCTGTACCCTTGTCATCACAATATTCCATGCCCACTCTCATCACAATAATCCATGAAACTTTTCAGACCAAAGTTCCATGCCCATCTCATCACAATGCTCCATTATCTCTGTCATAACAATGAACCATGACCCCTGCCATCACAATGTTCCACAGCCTAGTCATCTCAAGGTTCCATCACACTTGTCATCACAATGCTGAAGACCCCTGAAATCACAATGCTCCATGCCCTTGTCATCAGAAAGCTCCATGACGCATGTCATCAGAATGTTCCATGGCCTTGTCATCACAATGCTCCAAGACCCCTGTAAACACAATGCTCCATGCCCCTTTTCATCTCAATGCTCCATGAACCCTGTCATCACAATGCACTATGCCCATCATCATAATGCTTCAGGCTATTGTCATCACAATGAAATCAATATTTTCCATGACCTCTGTCATCATAATGCTCCAAACCCTTGTGAACACAATGTTCCATAACACTTATCATCACAACACCCATGACGCTCATCATCACAATTATCCATGGTCTTCTCATCACAATGCTCCATGATCTTTGTCATCACAGTGCTTAAAACACTTGTCATCACAATGCTCCCTGACACTTGTCGTCAGTATGCTCCTTGAACCCTGTCATGACAAGGCTCCATGCCTATTTCATCACAATAATCTATGCCCTTTTCTTCACAATGTTTCAAGATCCCTGTAATCACAATGCTCCATGCCCTTGTCATCAAAATGCTCCATGACGCATGTCATCAGAATGCTTCATGGCTTTCTCATCACAATGCCCCATGCCTTAGTCATCACAATGCTCCAAGACCCCTGTAATCACAATGCCCCATGCCCCTTTTCATCAGAATTCTCCATGAGACTTGTCATCACAAGTCTCCATGGTCTTCTCATCACAATGCTCCAGGACCTTGTCATCACCATGCTCCATTCCCGTGTCATCACAATGCTCCTTGACCACTGTCATTACAATAATCCATGAACATTTTCAGCCCAATGTTCCACGACCTATTCATCGCAATGCTCCATGGCCAATATCATCACAATGCTCCATGACAACGGTCAATACAACACTCCATGACACCTGACAACACAATGATCCGGGACTCTTGTCATCACAATGCTCCATTCCCTAGTCATCACAATGCTCCATGACCCCTGTCATCAAAACAATCCATGAGCATTTTCAGCCCAGTGCTCCATGACACTTGTCATCACAATGATCCATGCCCTTGTCATACCAATGCTCCATGACCCCTGTATTCACAATGCTCCGTGACGCTTTTCATCACAGTGCCCCATGACACATGTCATCACAATGCTCCATGCCTTTGTCAGGAAAATGCTACATGACCTTGTCATTACAATGCTCTATGCGCTTGTCATCAAAATACTCCATTTCCATTGTCATCACAATGCTCCATGAACCTTGGGATCACATTGCTTCATGCCAATGTCATCACAATGCTCCATGCTCCTTGAAATCTAAATGATCCATGACCTCTGTCATCACAATGCTCCAAACCCTTGTGATCACAATGTTCCATAACACTTGTCATCACAACGCTCCATGATGCCTGTCATCACAATACTCCATGCCCTTTTCATCACAATGCTCCATGACCTTTGTCATCACAATTCTCAATACACTTGTCATCACAATGCTCCCTGACATTTGTCATCAAAATGCTCCTTGAACCCTGTCACGAAAGGCTCCATGCCTCTTTCATAACAATGCCCCATGCCGTTTTCATCACAATTCTCCATGCCATTGTCATCAAATTACTCCACAAGCTTGTCATCAGAATGCTCCATGACCCTTGTCATCACAATGCTCCAAGCCATTGTCATCACAATGCTCCATTACCTTTGTCATCAGAATGCTTCATGACACTTGGCATCACAATGCTCCATGGCATTGTCATCACAGTGGGCCATTACATATATCATCACAATGCTCCCTGACACCTGTCTTCACAATACTGCATGACCTGGTCATCACAATGCTCCATGCCCTTGTCATCACAATGCGCCATTCCAACTGTCATCGTAATAATCCATGAAACATATTAGACCAATGTTCCATGCCCTTGTCATCACAATGCTCCATGCCCTTGTTATCACAATGCTCCATGACCCCTGTCATCACAATGCTCCGTGACTCCAGTCATCACAATGCTTCATGACGTTTGTCATCACAGTGGTCCATGCCCTCGTCACCAACAGTCTCTGTGACCTTTTTAACCACAATGCTCCATGAACTTTTCATCACAATGCTCTTTGACCCTTGTCATCACAGTGTTCTATGCGCTTGTCAGCACAATGCTCCCTGACACATGTCATCACAATGCACCATGCGCTTGTCATCACAGTGCTCCACAATCTTGTCATCACAATGCTCCTTAAATTTTGTCATCACAATGCTCCATGCACTTCTCACCAAAATGCTCTTTCACCACTGATATCACAATGCTACATCACTATTTGTCAAAATACTCCCTCACCCCTGTCATCACAATGTTCCATGACTCCTGTCATCACAATGCTACATACACATATCATCACAATATTCGATGACCCCTGATATCACAATGTCCTATAACACCTGTCATCAAAATGTTCCATGACACTTTTCATCAAATTGCTCCATGACCCAGTCATCAGAATGCTCCCTGCCCTTCTCATCACAATGCACAACGCCCTTGCCATCAAAATGCTCCATGACTTTTGTCATCACAAAGATCCATGACCCTTCGCATCACAATGCTCCATGTCATTGTCATCACAATGCTCCATGAACGCTCTCATCACATTGCTCCATGCCCTTGTCTTCACAAAGCTCCATGACACATGTCATCAGAATGCTCCATGGCCTTCTCATCACAATGCTCCATGCCCTTACCATCACAATGCTCCATGACCCCTGTGATAACAATGCTCCATGACCCCTGCCATCACGATGTTACATGGCCTTGTCATCACAAGGCTCCATGACCTTTCTCATCACAATGCTCAAGACCCATGTAATCACAATGCTCCATGCCATTGTCATCACAAAGCTCCCTGACGCATGTCATCAGAATGTTCCATGGCCTTCACATCACAATGCTCCATGCACTTGTCATCACAATGCTCCAAGAACACTGTAATCACAATTCTCCATGCCCCTTTTCATCTCAGTGCTCCATGAAAACTGTCATCACAATGCACCATGCCCATCATCATAATGCTTCAGGCTATTGACATCACAATGAAATCAAAATGCTCCATGACCTCTGTCATCATAATACTCCGAAACCTTGTGATCACAATGGTCCATAACACTTATCATCACAACACCCCAAGACGCTCATCATCACAATTATCCATGGTCTTCTCATCACAATGCTCCATGATCTTTGTCATCACAATGCTCAATACACTTGTCATCACAATGCTCCCTGACACTTGTCATCAGTATGCTCCTTGAACACTGTCATGACAAGGCTCTATGCCTTTTTCATCACAATGATCCATGCCCTTTTCATCTCAATGCTCCAAGATCACTGTAATCACAATGCTCCATGACCTTGTCATCACAAAGCTCCATGACACATGTCTTCAGAATGCTCCACGGCCTTCTCATCACCATGATCTATGCCCTTGTCATTACAATGCTCCAAGACCCCTGTAATCACAATGCTCCATGCCACTTTTCAAAAGAATGCTCCATGAGACTTCTCATCAAAAGTCTCCATGGTCTTCTCATCACAATGCTCCAGGACTTTGTCATCACCATGCTACATTCCCTTGTCATAAAAATACTCCATGAATATTTTCAGCCAAATGCTCCATGACCCTATAATCACAATGCTCCATGGCCAATATCATCACAGTTATCCATGACCACTGTCAACACAACACTCCATGACACCTGACAATACAATGATCCAGGACTCTTGTCATCACAATTCTCCATTCCCTAGTCATCACAATGCTCCATGATCCCTGTCATCAGAATACTCCATGAACATTTTCAGCCCAATGCTCCATGGACCTTGCCATCACAATGATCCATGCCCTTGTCATCCCAATGCTCCATGACACCTGTATTCACAATGATCCGTGACGCTTGTCATCACAGTGCTCCATGACCACTGTCATCACAATGCTCCATGCCTTTGTCAGCAAAATGCTACATGGCCTTGTCATTACAATGCTCTATGCGCTTGTCATCAAAATACTCCATTACCATTGTCATCACAATCCTCCATGAACATTGGGATCACATTGCTTCATGCCCTTGTCATCACAATGCTCCATGCTCCTTGAAATCAAAATGATCCATGACCTCTGTCATCAAAATGCTCAAATCCCTTGTGATCACAATGTTCCATAACACTTGTCATCACAACGCTCCATGATGCCTGTCAGCACAATATTCCATGCCCTTTTCATCACAATGTTCCATGACCTTTGTCATCACAATTCTCAATACACTTGTCATCACAGTGCTCCCTGACACTTGTCGTCAGAATGCTCCTTGAACCCTATCACGAAAAGGCTCCATGCGTTTTTCATCACAATGACCCATGCCGTTTTCGTCACAATGCCCCATGCCATTGTCATCAAAATACTCCATAAGCTTGTCATCAGAATGTTCCGTGACCCTTGTCATCACAATTTCCCATGCATTTGTCAGCACAATGCTCCCTGACCCTTGTCATCACAATGCTCCAAGCCATTGTCATCACAATGCTCCATTACATTTGTCATCAGAATCCTACATGACACTTGGCATCACAATGCTCCATGCCATTGTCATCACAATGCACCATTCCAACTCTCATCACAATAATCCATGAAACTAAATAGACTACTGTTCCATCCCCTTGTCATCACAATGCTCCATGCCCTTGTTATCACAATGCTCCATGACCCCTGTCATCACAATGCTCCGTGACTCCAGTCATCAAAATGCTTCATGAACGTTGCCATCACAATTGTCCATGTGCTCGTCATCAACAGTCTCTGTGACCTTTTTTAACCACAATGCTCCATGAAATTTTCATCACAATGCTCTTTGACCCTTGTCATCAAAATGCTTTATGCCTTTCTCAGCACAATGCTCCATGACACGTCATCACACTGCACCATGCGCTTGTCATCACGATGCTCCACCAAATTGTCTTCACAATGCTCCATAAAAATTGTCATCACAATGCTCCATGCACTTCTCATCAAAATGCTCTCTCACCACTGATATCACAATGCTACATCACTATTTGTCACAGTACTCCCTCACCTCTGTCATCACAATGTTTCATGGCACCTGTCATCACAATGCTACATGCACTTATCATCACAATGTTAGATGACTCCTGACATCAAAATGTTCCATAACACCTGTCATCAAACTGCTCCATGATCCTTTTCATCAAAATGCTCCATGACCCCTGACATCACAATGTTTCATATCACCTCTCAACAAAATGTTCCATGATATTTTATCAAATTGTTCCATGACCCTGTCATCAAAATGCTCCCTTCACTTCTCATCAAAATGCAACTCACCCTTGTCATCAAAATGCTCCATGACTTGTCATCACAATGCTCCATGCCCTTGCCATCAAAATGCTCCATTATCCCAGTCATAACAATGCTCCATGACCCCTGCTATCACGATGTTCCATGGCCTTGTCATCACAAAGCTCCTTGACCCTTCTCATCACAATGCTCCAAGAACCCTCTAATCACAATGCTCTATGCCCCTTTTCATCTCAATGATCCACGAACCCTCTCATCACAATGCACCATGCCCATCATCATAATGCTTCATGCTATTGTCATCACAATGAAATCAAAATGCTCCATGACCTCTGTCATAACAATGCTCCAAACCCTTGTGATCACAATATTCCATATCACTTGTCATCACAATGCCCCATGACGCTCGTCATCACAGTTATCCATAGTCTTCTCATCAAAATGCTCCATGACCTTTGTCATCACAATGCTCAGTACACTTGTCATCAAAATATTCCCTGACACTTGTTGTCTGTATGCTCCTTGAATCCTGTCATGACAAGGCTCCATGCATTTCTCATCACAATGATCCATGCCTTTTTCATCACAGTGCTCCAAGACCCCTGTAATCGCAGTGCTCCATGCCCTTGTCATCACAAAGCTCAATGACCCATGTCATCAGAATGCTCCTTGGCCTTCTCCTCACAATGCTCCATGCCCTTGTCATCACAATGTGCCAAGACCCTTCTAATCACAATGATCCATGCCCATTTTCATCAGTATGCTCCAGGAGACTTGTCATCACAAGGCTCCATGGTTTTCTCATCACAATGCTCCAGGACCTTGTCATCACAATGCTTCACGACCTTGTCATGAAAATTCTCAATGACCATTGTCATCATAATGCTCCAAGCCCTAGTCATCACAATGCTCCATTATATTTGTCATCACAATCCTCCATTTCATTTGGCATCACAATACTCCCAGCCATTGTCATCGCAATGGACCATGACATATGTCATCACAATGCTCCCTGACACCTGTCTTCACAATACTCCATGACCTTCTCTTCACAATGATCCATGCCCTTGTCATCACAAAGCACCATGTCCACTGTCATAACAATAATCTATGAATCTTGTCAGACCAATGCTCCATGCCCCTGTCATCACAATGCTCCATGCCCTTGTCATCACAATGCTACATGACTTGTCATCACAATACTCCAAGACCCCTGTAATCACAATGCTCAATGCCCCTTTTCATCAGAATGCTCCATGAGAATTGTCATCATAAGAATCCATGGTCTTCTCATCACAATGCTGCAGGACCTTGTCATCACCATGCTCCATTCCCTTGTCATCACAATGCTCCATGACCCCTGTCATCTAAAAAATCCATGAATATTTTCAGCCCAATGCTCCACCACCTATTCATCACAATGCTCCATGGCCAATATCATCTCAATGCTCCATTACCACTGTCATCACAACACTCCATGACACATGACGACACAGTGATCCGGGACTCTTGTCATCACAGTGCTCCATTCCCTACTCATCACTATGCTCCATGACCCCTGTCATCACAACACTCCATGAAAATTTTCAACCCTGTGCTCCATGACATTTGTCATCACATTGATCCATGCACTTGTCATCCCAATGCTCCATGACCCCTGTATTCACAATGATCTGTGACGCTACTCATCACAGTGCTCCATGACACATGTCATTACAATGCTCCATGCCTTTGTCAGCAAAATGCTACATGACCTTGTCGTTACAATGCTCTCTGCGCTTGTCATCACAATACTCCATTTCCATTGTCATCACAATCCTCCATGAAACTTGGGATCACATTGCTTCATGCCCTTGTCATCACAATGCTCCATGCTCCTTGAAATCAAAATGATCCATGACCTCTGTCATCACAATGCTCCAAACTCTTGTGATCACAATGATCCATAACACTTGTCATCACAACGCTCCATGATGCCTGTCATCACAATACTCCATGCCCTTTTCATCAAAATGCTCCATGACCTTTCTCATCACAATTCTCAATACACTTGTCATCACAATGCTCCCTGACACTTGTCTTCAGAATGCTCCTTGAACCCTGTCACGAAAAGGCTCCATGACATTTTAATCACAATGCCCCATGCCTTTTTCATCACAATGTTCCATGCCATTGTCATCAAAATACTCCAGAAGCTTGTCATCAGAATGCTCCATGACCCTTGTCATCACAATTCTCCATGCACTTGTCAGCACAATGCTCCCTGACCCTTGTCATCACAGTGCTCCAAGCCATTGTCATCACAATGCTCCATTACATTTGTCATCAGAATTCTCCATGACAGTTGGCATCACAATGCTCCATGCCATTGTCATCACAGTGGGCCATTACATATGTCATCACAATGCTCTCTGACACCTGTCTTCACAATACTGCATGACCTGGTCATCACAATGCTCCATGCCCTTGTCATCACAATGCACCATTCCAACTGTCATCGCAATAATCCATGAAACTTATTAGACCAATGCTCCATGCCCTTGTCATCACAATGTTCCATGCCCTTGTTATCATAATGCTCCATGATCCCTGTCATCATAATGCTCCATGACCTTTTTCATCACAATGATCAGTACACTTGTCAACAAAATGTTCCCTGACACTTGTTGTCTACATGCTCCTTGAATCCTGTCATGACAAGGCTGCATGCATTTTTCATCACAATGATCCATGCCCTTTTCATCACAATGCTCCAAGACCCCTGTAATCAAAATGCTCCATGCCCTTGTCATCACAAAGCTCAATGACGCATGCCATCAGAATGCTCCTTGGCCTTATCCTCACAATTCTCCATGCCCTTGTTATCACAATGTGCCAAGACCCCTCTAATCACAATGCTCCATGCCCATTTTCATCAGTATGCTCCAGGAGACTTGTCATCACAAAGCTCCATGGTTTTCTCATCACAGTGCTCCAGGACCTTGTCATCACAAGGCTACACGACCTTGTCATGAAAATTCTCAGTGGCCATTGTCATCATAATGCTCCAAGCCCTAGTCATCACAATGCTCCATTATATTTGTCATCACAATCCTCCATTACATTTGGCATCACAATACTCCCAGCCATTGTCATCGCAATGGACCATGACATATGTCATCACAATCCTCCGTGACACCTGTCTTCACAATACTCCATGAACTTCTCTTCACAATGCTCCATGCCCTTGTCATCACAATGCTCCATGATTTGTCATCACAATGCTCCATGACCCATGTATCACAGTGTTCCATGCCCTAGTCATCACAATGCTCCAAGACCCCTGTAATCACCATGCTCCATGCCCCTTTTCATCAGAATGCTCCATGAGAATTGTCATCATAAATATCCATGGTCTTCTCATCACAGTGCTCCAGGACTTTGTCATCACCATGCTCCATTACCTTGTCATCACAATGCGCCATGAACCCTGTCATCACAATAATCCATGAATATTTTCAGCCCAATGCTCCACGACCTATTCATCACAATGCTCCATGGACAATATCATCTCAATGCTCCATGACCACTGTCATCAAAACACTCCATGACACCAGACGACACAATGATCCGGGACTATTGTCATCACAGTGCTCCATTCCCTACTCATCACTATGCTCCATGACCCCTGTCATCACAACACTCCATGAACATTTTCAGCGCAGTGCTCCATGACACTTGTCATGAAAATTATCCATGCACTTGTCATCCCAATGCTCCATGACCCCTGTATTCACAATGATCCGTAACGCTTGTCATCTCAGTGCTCCATGACACCTGTCATTAAAATGTTCCATGCGTTTGTCAGCAAAATGCTACATGACCTTGTCATTACAATGCTCTATGGGCTTGTCATCAAAATACTCCATTTCTATTGTCATCACAATCCTCCATGAACCTTGGGATCACATTGCTTCATGCCCTTGTCATCACAATGCTCCATGCTCCTTGAAATCAAAATGATCCATGACCTCTGTCATCACAATGCTCCAAACACTTGTGATCACAATGTTCCATAACATTTGTCATCACAACGCTCCATGATGCCTGTCATCAAAATACTCCATGCCCTTTTCATCACAATGCTCCATGACCTTCTCATCATAATTTTCAATACACTTGTCATCACAATGCTCCCTGACACTTGTCGTCAGAATGCTCATTGTACCCTGTCACGAAAAGGCTCCATGCCATTTTCATCACAATGCCCCATGCCATTTTCATCACAATGCTCCATGCCATTGTCATCAAAATACTCCACAAGCTTGTCATCAAAATGTTCCATGACCCTTGTCATCACAAACATCCATGCACTTGTCAGCACAATGCTCCCTGACCCTTGTCAGCACAATGCTCCAAGCCATTGTCATCACAATGCTCAATTATCTTTGACAGCAGAATCCTACATTACAATTGGCATCACAATTCTCCATGCCCTTGTCATCACAATGCCCCATTCCAACTGTCATCACAATAATCCATGAAACTAAATATACCACTGTTCCATCCCCTTGTCATCACAATGCTCCATGCCCTTGTTATCACAATGCTCCATGACCCCTGTAATCACAATTCTCCGTGACTCCAGTCATCACGATGCTTCATGAACTTTGTCATCACAATTGTCCAGGTCTGGTCATCAACAGTCTCTGTGACCATTTTAACGACAATGCTCCATGAAATTTTCATCACAATGCTCTTTGACCCTTGTCATCAAAATGCTCTATGCCTTTCTCAGCACAATGCTCCGTGACACATGTCATCACAATGCACCATGCGCTTGTCATCACAATGCTCCACAAATTTGTCATCACAATACTCCATAAAACTTGTCATCACAATCATCCATGCACTTCTCATCAAAATGCTCTCTCACCACTGATATCACAATGCTACATCACTATTTGTCTCAATACTCCCTCACCACTGTCATCACAATGTTTCATGGCATCTGTCATCACAATGCTACATGCACTTATCATCACAATGTTCGATGACACCTGACATCAAAATGTTCCATAACACCTGTCATCAAACTGCTCCATGATCCTTTTCATCAAAATGCTCCAAGACCCCTGACATCACAATGTTCCATAACACCTGTTATCAAAATGTTCCATGACCCTTTTCATCAAATTGTTCCATGACCCTGTCATCAAAATGCTACCTGCCCTTCTTATCAAAATGCACCACACTCTTGTCATCAAAATGCTCCATGACTTGTCATCACAATGTTCCATTCCCTTGCCATCACAGTGCTCCATTACTCCAGTCATAAAAATGCTCCATGACCCCTGCTATCACGATGATGCATGGCCTTGTCATCACAAAGCTCCAGGACCCTTCTCATCACAATGGTCCAAGAACACTCTAATCATAATGCTCTATGCCACTTTTCATCTCAATGATCCATGAACCCTGTCATCACAATGCACCATGCCCATCATCATAATGCTTCATGCTATTGTCATCACAATGAAATCAAAATGCTCCATGACCTCTGTCATAACAATGCTCCAAACCCTTGTGATCACAATATTCCATATCACTTGTCATCACAATGCCCCATGACACTCGTCATCACAGTTATCCATGGACTTCTCATCAAAATGCTCCATGACCTTTATCATCACAATGCTCAGTACACTTGTCATCAAAATGTTCCCAGACAGTTGTTGTCTGCATGCTCCTTGAATCCTGTCATGACAAGGCTCCATGCATTTTTCATCACAATGATCCATGCCCTTTTCATCACAATGCTCCAAGACCCCTGTAATCACAGTGATCCATGCCCTTGTCCTCACAAATATCAATGACACATGCCATCAGAATGCTCCTTGGCCTTCTCCTCACAATGCTCCATGCCCTTGTCATCACAATGGGCGAAGACCCCTCTAATCACAATGCTCCATGCTCATTTCCATCAGTATGCTCCAGGAGACTTGTCATCACACAAGGCTCCATGATTTTCTCATCACAATGCTCCAGGACCTTGTCATCGCAATGCTTCACGACCTTGTCATGAAAATTCTCAATGGCCATTGTCATCATAATGCTCCAAGCCCTACTCATCACAATGCTCCATTATATTTGTCATCACAATCCTCCATTACTTTTGGCATCACAATACTCCCAGCCATTGTCATCGCAAAGGACAATGACATATGTCACCACAATGCTCCCTGACACCTGTTTTCAAAATACTCCATGACCTTCTCTTCACAATGATCCATGCCCTTGTCATCACAATGCACCATGTCCACTGTCATAACAATAATCTATGAATCTTGTCAGACCAATGCTCCATGCCCCTGTCATCACAATGCTCCATGCCCTTGTCATCACAATGCTCCATGACTTGTCATCACAAAGCTCCATGACCCATGACCCATGTATCACAATGTTCCATGTCCTAGTCATCACAATGCTCCAAGACCCCTGTAATCACAATGCTCTATGCCCTTTTTCATCAGAATGCTCCAGGAGAATTGTCATCATAAGTATCCATGGTCTTCTCATCAAAATGCTCCAGGAACTTGTCATCACCATGCTCCATTACCTTGTCATCACAATGCTCCATGACCCCTGTCATCACAATAATCCATGAATATTTTCAGCCCAATGCTCCACGACGTATTCATCACAATGCTCCATGGCCAATATCATCTAAATGCTCCATGACCACTGTCATCACAACACTCCATGACACCTGACAACACAATGATCCGGGACACTTGTCATCACAATGCTCCATTCCCTAGTCATCACAATGCTCCATGACCCCTGTCATCACAACACTCCAAGAAAATTTTCAGCCCAGTTCTCCATGACACTTGTCATCACAATTATCCATGCACTTGTCATCCCAATGCTCCATGACCCCTGTATTCACAATGATCCGTGACGCTTGTCATCACAGTGCTCCATGACACATGTCATCACAATGCTCCATGCCTTTGTCAGCAAAATGCTACATGACCTTGTCATTACAATGCTCTATGGGCTTGTCATCACAATATTCCATTTCTATTGTCATCACAATCCTCCATGAACCTTGGGATCACATTGCTTCATGCCCTTGTCATCACAATGCTCCATGCTCCTAGAAATCAAAATGATCCATGACCTCTGTCATCACAATGCTCCAAACTCTTGTGATCACAATGATCCATAACACTTGTCATCACAATGCTCCATGATGCATGTCATCACAATACTCCATGCCCTTTTCATCACAATGCTCCATGACCTTTGTCATCACAATTCTCAATACACTTGTCATCACAATGCTCCCTGACACTTGTCGTCAGAATTCTCCTTGAAACCTGTCACGAAAAGGCTCCATGCTTTTTCATCACAATGCCCCATGCAGTTTTCATCACAATGCTCCATGCCATTGTCATCAATATACTCCACAAGCTTGTCATCAGAATGCTCCATGACCCTTGTCATCACAATTCTCCATGCAATTGTCAGCACAATGCTCCCTGACCCTTGTCATTACAATGGTCCAAGCCATTGTCACCACAATGCTCCATTACCTTTGTCATCAGAATCCTCCATGACAATTGGCATCACAATGCTCCATGCCATTGTCATCACAATGGGCCATTACATATGTCATCACAATGCTCCCTGACACCTGTCTTCACAATATTGCATGACCTGGTCATCACAATGCTCCATGCCCTTTTCATCACAATGCACCATTCCAACTGTCATCGCAATAATCCATGAAACTTATTAGATCAATGCTCCATGCCCTTGTCATCACAATGCTCCATGCTCTTTTTATCACAATGCTCCATGACCCCTGTCTTCACAATTCTCCGTGAATCCAGTCATCACAATGCTTCATGACCTTTGTCACCACAATGGTCCATGCCCTCGTCATCAACAGTCTCTGTGACCTTTTTAACCACAATGCTCCATGAACTTTTCATCACAATGCTCTTTGACCCTTGTCATCACAATGCTCTATGCCTTTCTCAGCACAATGCTCCATGACCCTTGACATCACAATGCCCCATGCACTTGTCAGCACAATGCTCCATGACACATGTCATCACAATGCTCCATGACCCCTGTCATCACAATGCTCCGTGACTCCAGTCATCACAATGCTTCATAACGTTTGTCATCACAATGGTCCATGCCCGTGTCATCACAAGGCTCTGTGACCTTTGTAACCACAATGCTCCATGAACATTTCATCACAATTCTCTGTGACCCTTGTCATCACAATGCTCCATTTCTTTGTGAGAACAATGCTCCATGACCATTGTCTTCAAAATGTGCCATGCGCATTTCATCACAACGGTCCACATACTTGTCATTGCCATGCTCCATAAACCTTGTAATCACAATGCTCCATGCACTTCTCATCAAAATGCTCTCTCACCACTGATATCACAATGCTACATCACTATTTGTCACAATACTCCCTCACCGCTGTCATCACAATGTTCCATGGCTCCTGTCATCACAATGCTACATGCACTTATCATCACAATGTTCGATGACCCCTGACATCACAAAGTTCCATAACACCTGTCATCAAAATGTTCCATGACACTTTTCATCAATTTGCTCCATGACCCTGTTATCAGAATGCTCCCTGCCTTTCTCATCACAATGCACAACGCCCTTGCCATCAAAATGCTCCATGTCGAGAGACTTCCGGGTAAGATGGCGGAATAGTAAGAAGCGGAGTTCACCGTCCTCCCCACGGATACACCAGAAATACAGCTGCACGTGGAGCAACTTCTACAGAACCCCTGCTGGATGCTGGCAGAGGACACCGGACCTCCCCAAAGGCAAGAAACTCCCCAAATTCCTTGGTAGGGCAAAGCGGAGAGATTCCCGCACAGAGGATCGGTGCCGAGCGGCACTCACTAGCCCGAGAGGCTTGTCCGCTCGCCCCGGCGTCGCTGGAAGCTGAGGCTCGGGCTTCGGTCAGAGCGCCGGGAGAGGACTGGGGCTGGCGGCGAGAACTCAGCCGGAAGGGGGCTAATGAGCCACAGCTAGCTGGCAGGGAGTCCGGGAAAACTCTGGAGCTGCCGAAGAGGCAAGAGACTTTTTCTTCCCTCTTGGTTTCCTGGTGCGCAAGGAGAGGGGATTAAGAGCGCTGCTTAAAGGGGCTCCACAGACGGGCGCGAAACGCGACTGTAGGCGCGGAGCCTGGTGACGGGCGTGGGACGCTGGGGCTGCTGCTGCCACCGGCAAGATGCCTGTGTGCGAGCGTGGGTCACTGTCCACACCGCCCTTCCTGGAGCCTGTGCAGCCCACCACTGCCGGGGTCCCGGGATCCAGGGGCGGCTTCTCTGGGAGAACGCATGGTGCGCCTCGGGCTGGTGCAACATCACGCCGACCTCTGCCGCTGCAGGCTCGCCCCGCACTCCGTGCCCCTCCCTCCCGCCCGACCTGAGTGAGCCAGAGTCCCCGAAGAGGCTGCTCCTTTAACCCTGTCCTGTCTAAGTGAAGAACAGACGCCCTCCGGCGACCTACATGCAGAGGCGGGGCCAAATCCAAAGCTGAGACCCAGGAGCTGTGAGAACAAAGAAGAGAAAGGGAAACCTCTCCCAGCAGCCTCAGAAGCAGCAGATTAAAGCTCCACAATCAACTTGATGTACCCTGCATCTGTGGAATACATGAATGGACAACAAATCATCCCAAATTGAGGAGCCAGGAGTCAGTGTTGTGCCTCTGAGTTGGGAGAGCCAACTTCAGGACACTGGTCCACAAGAGACCTCCCAGCTCCACATAATATCAAACGGCGAAAATCTTCCAGAGATCTCCATCTCAACACCAGCACCCAGCTTCACTCAACGACCAGCAAGCTACAGTGCTGGACACCCTATGCCAAACAACTAGCAAGACAGGAACACAACGCCACCCATTAGCAGAGAGGTGGCCTAAAATCATAAAAAGTCCGCAGACACCCCAAAACACACCACCGGACGTGGACCTGCCCACCAGAAAGACAAGATCCAGCCTCATCCACCAGAACACAGGCACTAGTCCCCTCCACCAGGAAGCCTACACAACCCACTAAACCAACCTTAGCCACTGGGGACAGACAACAAAAACAACGGGAACTACGAACCTGCAGCCTGCAAAAAGGAGACCCCAAACACAGTAACATAAGCAAAATGAGAAGACAGAAAAACACACAGCAGGAGAAGGAGCAAGATAAAAACCCACCAGATCTAACAAATGAAGAGGTAATAGGCAGTCTACCTGAAAAAGAATTCAGAATAATGATGGTAAAGATGATCCAAGATTCTATTTCCCAGATCCAAAATCTTGGAAATAGAATAGACAAAATGCAAGAAACAGTTAACAAGGACCTAGAAGAACTAAAGATGAATCAAGCATCGATTAAAAACACAATACATGAAATAAAAAATACTCTAGATGGGATCAATAGCAGAATAACTGAGGCAGAAGAACGGATAAGTGAGGTGGAAGATAAAATAGTGGAAATAACTGCTGCACAGCAAAATAAATAAAAAAGAATGAAAAGAACAGAGGACAGTCTCAGAGACCTCTGGGACAACATTAAACGCACCAACATTCGAATTATAGGGGTTCCAGAAGAAGAAGAGAAAAAGAAAGGGACTGAGAAAATATTTGAAGAGATTATAGTTGAAAACTTCCCTAATATGGGAAAGGAAATAGTTAATCAAGTCCAGGAGGCACAGAGAGTCCCATACAGAATAAATCCAAGGAGAAATACACCAAGACACATATTAATCAAACTGTCAAAAATTAAACACCAAGAAATCATATTAAAAGCAGCAAGGCAAAAACAACAAATAACACACAAGGGAATCCCCATCAGGATAACAGCTGATCTCTCAGCAGAAACTCTACAAGCCAGAAGGGAGTGGCAGGACATACTTAAAGTGATGAAGGAGAAAAACCTGCAACCAAGATGACTCTACCCAGCAAGGATCTCATTCAGATTTGATGGAGAAATTAAAACGTTTACAGACAAGCAAAAGCTGAAAGCGTTCAGCACCACCAAACCAGCTTTACAACAAATGCTAAAGGAAATTCTCTAGGCAAGAAACACAACAGAAGGAAAAGACCTACAATAACGAACCCAAAACAATTAAGAAAATGGGAATAGGAACATACATAACAATAATTACCTTAAATGTAAATGGACTAAATGCTCCCACCAAAAGACACAGATTGGCTGAATGGATACAAAAACAAGACCCATATATATGCTGTCTACAAGAGACCCACTTCAGACCTAGAGACACATACAGACTGAAAGTAAGGGGATGGAAAAAGATATTCCATGCAAATGGAAACCAAAAGAAAGCTGGAGTAGCAGTTCTCATATCAGACAAAATAGACTTTAAAATAAAGACTACTAGAAGAGACAAAGAAGGACACTACATAATGATCAAGGGATCGATCCAAGAAGAAGATATAAAAATTGTAAATATTTATGCACCAAACATAGGAGCACCTCAATACATAAGGCAAATACTAACAGCCATAAAAGGAGAAATCGACAGTAACACAATCATAGTAGGGGACTTTAACACCCCACTTTCACCAATGGACAGATCATCCAAAATGAAAATAAATAAGGAAACACAAGCTTTAAATGATACATTAAACAAGATGGACTTAATTGATATTTATAGGACATCCCATCCAAAAACAACAGAATACACATTTTTCTCAAGTGCTCATGGAACATTCTCCAGGATAGATCATATCTTGGGTCACAAATCAAGCCTTGGTAAATGTAAGAAAATTGAAATTGTATCAAATATCTTTTCTGACCACAATGCTATGAGACTAGATATCAATTAAAGGAAAAGAGCTGTAAAAAATACAAACACATGGAGGCTAAACAATACACTACTTAATAACAAAGTGATCACTGAAGAAATCAAAGGGGAAATTAAAAAAATACCTAGAAACAAATGACAATGGAGACACGACGACCCAAAACCTATGGGACGCAGCAAAAGCAGTTCTAAGGGGGAAGTTTATAGCAATACAATCCCACCTTAAGAAACAGGAAACATCTCGAATAAACAACCTAATCTTGCACCTAAAGCAATTAGAGAAAGAAGAACAAAAACATCCCAAAGTTAGCAGAAGGAAAGAAATCATAAAAATCAGATCAGAAATAAATGAAAAAGAAATGAAGGAAACGATAGCAAAGATCAATAAAACTAAAAGCTGGTTATTTGAGAAGATAAACAAAATTGATAAACCATTAGCCAGACTCATCAAGAAAAAAAAGAAGAAGACACAAATCAATAGAATTAGAAATGAAAAAGGAGAAGTAACAACTGACACTGCAGATATACAAAAGATCATGAGAGATTACTACAAGCAACTCTATGCCAATAAAATGGAAAACCTGGAAGAAATGGACAAATTCTTAGAAATGCACAGCCTGCCAAGACTGAATCAGGAAGAAATAGAAAATATGAACAGACCAATCACAAGCACTGAAATTGAAACTGTGATAAAAAATCTTCCAACAAACAAAAGCCCAGGGCCAGATGGCTTCACAGGTGAATTCTATCAAGCATTTAGAGAAGAGCTAACACCTATCCTTCTGAAACTCTTCCAAAATATAGCAGAGGGAGGAACACTCCCAAACTCATTCTATGAGACCACCATCACCCTGATACCAAAACCAGACAAGGATGTCACAAAGAAAGAAAACTATAGGCCAATATCACTGATGAACATAGATGCAAAAATCCTCAACAAAATACTAGCAAACAGAATCCAACAGCACATTAAAAGGATCATACACCATGATCAAGTGGGGTTTATTCCAGGAATGCAAGGATTCTTCAATATACGCAAATCAATCAACGTGATATACCATATTACCAAATTGAAGGAGAAAAACCATATGATCATCTCAATAGATGCAGAGAAAGCTTTCGACAAAATTCATCACCCATTTATGATAAAAACCCTGCAGAAAGTAGGCATAGAGGGAACTTTCCTCAACATAATAAAGGCCATATATGACAAACCCACAGCCAGCATCGTCCTCAATGTTGAAAAACTGAAACCATTTCTACTAAGATCAGGAACAAGACAAGGTTGCCCACTCTCACCACTCTTATTCAACCTAGTTTTGGAAGTTTTAGCCACAGCAATCAGAGAAGAAAAGGAAATAAAAGGAATCCAAATCGGAAAAGAAGAAGTAAAGCTGTCACTGTTTGCAGATGACATGATACTATACATATAGAATCCTAAAGATGCTACCAGAAAACTACTAGAGCTAATCAATGAATTTGGTCAAGTTGCAGGATACAAAATTAATGCACAGAAATCTCTGGCATTCCTATATACTAATGATGAAAAATCTGAAAGTGAAATTAAGAAAACACTCCCATTTACCATTGCAACAAAAAGAATAAAATATCTAGGAATAAACCTACCTAAGGAGACAAAAGACCTGTATGCAGAAAATTATAAGACACTGATGAAAGAAATTAAAGATGATACAAATAGATGGAGAGATGTACCATGTTCTTGGATTGGAAGAATCAACATTGTGAAAATGACTCTACTACCCAAAGCAATCTACAGATTCAATGCAATCCCTATCAAACTACCACTGACATTTTTCACAGAACTAGAGCAAAAAATTTCACAATTTGTATGGAAACACAAAAGACACCGAATAGCCAAAGCAATCTTGAAAACGAAAAATGGAGCTGGAGGAATCAGGCTCCCTGACTTCAGACTATACTACAAAGCTACAGCAATCAAGACAGTATGGTACTGGCACAAAAACAGAAATATAGATCAGTGGAACAGGATAGAAAGCCCAGAGATAAACCCACGGACATATGGTCACCTTATCTTTGACAAAGGAGGCAGGAATGTACAGTGGAGAAAGGACAGTCTCTTCAATAAGTGGTGCTGGGAAAACTGGATAGGGACATGTAAAAGTATGAGATTAGATCACTCCCTAACACCATACACAAAAATAAGCTCAAAATGGATTAAAGACCTAAATGTAAGGCCAGACACTATCAAACTCTTAGAGGAAAACATAGGCAGAACACTCTATGACATAAATCACAGCAAGATCCTTTTTGACCCACCTCCTAGAGAAATGGAAATAAAGACAAAAATAAACACATGGGACCTAATGAAACTTCAAAGCTTTTGCACAGCAAAGGAAACCATAAACAAGACCAAAAGACAACCCTCAGAATGGGAGAAAATATTTGTAAATGAAGCAACTGACAAAGGATTAATCTCCAAAATTTATAAGCAGCTCATGCAGCTCAATAACAAAAAAACAAACAACCCAATCCAAAAATGGGCAGAAGACCTAAATAGACATTTATCCACAGAAGATATACAGACTGCCAACAAACACATGAAAGGATGCTCAACATCTTTGCTCATTAGAGAAATGCAAATCAAAACTACAATGAGATATCATCTCACACCAGTCAGAATGGCCATCATCAAAAAATCTAGAAACAATAAATGCTGGAGAGGGTGTGGAAAAAAAAGAACACTCTTGCACTGCTGGTGGGAATGTGAATTGGTACAGCCACTATGGAGAACGGTATGGAGGTTCCTTAAAAAACTACAAATAGAACTACCATATGACCCAGCAATCCCACTACTGGGCATATACCCTGACAAAACCATAATTCAAAAAGAGACATGTACCAAAATGTTCATAGCAGCCCTATTTACAATAGCCCGGAGATGGAAACAACCTAAGTGACCATAATCAGATGAATGGATAAAGAAGATGTGGCACATATATACAATGGAATATTACTCAGCCATAAAAAGCAATGAAATTGAGCTATTTGAATGAGGTGGATGGACCTAGAGTCTGTCATACAGAGTGAAGTAAGTCAGAAAGAGAAAGACAAATACTGTATGCTGACACATATATATGGAACTTAAGAAAAAAATGTCATGAAGAACATAGGGGTAAGACAGGAATAAAGACACAGACCTACTAAAGAATGGACTTGAGGATATGGGGAGGGGGAAGGGTAAGCTGTGACAAAGTGAAAGAGCGGCATGGACATATATACACTACCAAACGTAAGGTAGATAGCTAGTGGGAAGCAGCCGCATAGCACAGGGAGATCAGCTCGGTGCTTTGTGACCGCCTGGACGGGTGGGATAGGGAGGGTGGGAGGGAGACGCAAAAGGGAGGGGATATGGGAATATAGGTATATGTATAACTGATTAAATTTGTTATAAAGCAAAAAAAATTTTTTTTTCAGGAGGAAAAAAAAAGAAACAAAGTCCCAACACAGCAAAAATAAATAAATTAAATAATAAAAACTCCTACACCCAACATTAAAAAAAAATGCTCCATGTCTTTGTCATCACAAAGATCCATGACCCTTGGCATCACAATGCTCAATGTCATTGTCATCACAATGCTCCATGAACAATCTCATCACATTGCTCCATGCCCTTGTCTTCACAAAGATCCATGACACATGTCATCAGAATGCTCCATGGCCTTCTCATCACAATGCTCCATGCCCTTGCCATCACAATGCTCCATTATCCCAGTCATAACAATGCTCCATGACCCCTGCTATCACGATGATCCATGGCCTTGTCATCACAAAGCTCCATGACCCTTCTCATCACATTGCTCCAAGAACCCTGTAATCACAATGATCTATGCCCCTTTTCATCTCAATGATCCATGAATCCTGTCATCACAATGCACCATGCCCATCATCATAATGCTTCAGGCTATTGTCATCACAATGAAATCAAAATGCTCCATGACTTCTGTCATAACAATGCTCCAAACCCTTGTAATCACAATATTCCATATCACTTGTCATCACAATGCCACATGACGCTCGTCATCACAATTATCAATGGCCTTCTCTTCACAATGCTCCATGACCATTGTCATCACAAGGCTCAATACACTTTTCATCAAAATGCTCCCTGACACTTGTTGTCTGTATGCTCCTTGAATC
Organism: Mesoplodon mirus; assembly: GCF_964341445.2. Taxonomy (NCBI): domain Eukaryota; kingdom Metazoa; phylum Chordata; class Mammalia; order Artiodactyla; family Ziphiidae; genus Mesoplodon; species Mesoplodon mirus. The sequence goes on from NW_028294724.1 coordinate 55,516, forward strand.
CTGTCATGACAAGGCTCCATGCCATTTTCATCACAATGATCCATGTCCTTTTCATCACAATGATCCAAGACCCATGTAATCTCAATGCTCCATGCCCTTGTCATCACAGAGCTGAATGACGCATGCCATCAGGATTCTCCTTGTGTTCTCCTCAGAGTGCTCCATGCCCTTGTCATCACAATGTTCCAAGACCCCTGTAATCACAATGCTCCATGCACGTGTCATCAAAAAACTCCATGACGCATGTCATCAGAAGGCTCCATGGCCTTCTCATCACAATGCTCCATGCCCTAGTCATCACAATGCTCCAAGACCCCTGTAATCACAATGTTCCATGCCCCTTTTAATGAGAATGCTCCATGAGACTTATCATCACAAGTCTCCATGGTCTTCTCATCACAGTGCTCCACAAACTTGTCATCACCATGCTCCATTCCTTTGTCATCACAATGCTCCATGACCCCTGTCATCACAATAATCCATGAACATTTTCAGCCCAATTTTCCACGACCTAATCATCACAATGCTCCATGGCCAATATCATCACAATGCTCCATGACCACTGTCATCATAGCACTCCATGACACCTGACAACACAATGATCCGGGACACTTGTCATCACAATGCTCCATTCCCTAGTCATCACAATGCTCCATGACCCCTTTCATCACAACACTCCATGAACATTTTCAGCCCAGTGCTCCATGACACTTGTCATCAGAGTGACCCATGCCCTTGTCATCCCAATGCTCCATGACCCCTGTATTCACAATGCTCCATGACGCAGGTCATCACAGTGCTCCATGACACATGTCATCACAAAGCTCCATGCCTTTTTCAGCAAAATGCTACATGACCTTGTCATTACAATGCTCTTTGCACTTGTCATCACAATACTCCAATTCCATTGGCATCACAATCCTCCATGAACCTTGGGATCACATTGCTTCATGCCCTTGTCATCACAATGCTCCATGCTCCTTGAAATCAAAATGATCCATGACCTCTGTCATCACAATGCTCCCAACCCTTCTGATCACAGTGTTCAATAACAATTGTCATCACAACGCTCCATGATGCCTGTCATCACAATAATCCATGCCCTTTTCATCACAATGCTCCATGAACTTTGTCATCACAATTCTCAGTACACTTGTCATCAAAATGCTCCATGCGCTTGTCAGCACAATGCTCCATGACACATGTCATCAAAATGCACCATGCTCTTCACATCACAATGCTCCTTAAAATATGTCATCACAATGCTCCATGCACTTCTCATCAAAATGCTCTCTCACAACTGATATCACAATGCTACATCACTATTTGTCACAATACTCTCTAACCCCTGTCATCACAATGTTCCATGACTCCTGTCATCACAATGCTACATGCACTTATCATCACAATGTTGGATGACCCCTGACATCACAATGTTCCATAACACCTGTCATCAAAATATTCCATGACAATTTTCATCAAATTGCTCCATGACCCTGTCATCAGAATGCTCCCTACTTTTCTCATCACAATGCACAACGCCCTTGCCATCGAAATGCTCCATGACCTCTGTCATCACAAAGATCAATGACCCTTGGCATCACAATGCTCCATGTCATTGTCATCACAATGCTCCATGAACGATCTCATCACATTGCTCCATGCTCTTGTCTTCACAAAGCTCCATGACACATGTCATCAGAATGCTCCATGGACTTCTCATCACAATGCTCCATTACTCTGTGATAACAATGCTCCATGATCCCTGCCATCACGATGTTCCATGGCCTTGTCATCACAAACCTCCATGACCCTTCTCATCACAATGCTCCAAGAACCCTGTAATCACAATGCTCTATACCCCTTTCCATCTCAATGATCCATGAACCCTGTCATCACAATGCACCATGCCCATCATCATAATTCTTCATGCTATTGTCATCACAATGAAATCAAAATGCTCCATGACCTCTGTCATAACAATGCCACACACCTTTGTGATCACAATATTCCAAAACACTTGTCATCACAATGCCCCATGACTCTTGTCATCACAATTATCCATGGTCTTCTCATCACAATGCTCCATGATCTTTGTCATCACAATTCTCAAATACACTTGTCATCACAATGCTCCCTGACACTTGTCGTCAATATGCTCCTTGAACCCTGTCATGACAAGGCTCCATGCCATTTTCATCACAATGATCCATGCCATTTTCATCACAATGCTCCAAGACCCATGTAATCAAAATGATCCATGCCCTTGTCATCACAAAGCTCCATGTCTTTGTCAGAACAATGCTCAATGACCATAGTCATCACAATTTGCAAAGCACATTTCATCACAACGGTCCACAACATTGTCATTGCTATGCTTTGTAAACCTTGTAATCACAATGGTCCATGCACTTCTCATCAAAATGCTCTCTCATCAGAGATATCACAATGTTCGATCTCTAGTCATCACAATACGTCCTCACCCCTGTAATCACAAAGTTCCAGGACCCTGTCATCACAATGGTACATCCCGTTATCATCACAATGTTCCATGACCCCTGACATCACAGTGTTCCATAACCCCTGTCATCAAAATGCTCTATGACCCTTTTCATCGCAAAGCTCCAAGACCCCTGACATCACAATGTTCTATAACCCCTGCCATTAAAATATTCCTTTACAGATTTTATCAAATTGCTGCATGACATGGTCATCAAAATACTCCCTGCACTTCTCAGCACAATGCACCATGCCCTTGTCATCAAAATGCTCCATGACTTGTCATCACAAAGCTCCATGACCCTTGGCATCACAATGCTCCATGTCATTGTCATCACAATGCTCCATGAAACCTCTCATCACATTGTTCCATGCCCTTGTCATCACAAAGCTCCATGACACTTGTCATCACAATGCTCGATGCCCTTCTCATCACAATGCTCCATGCCCTTTTCATTACAATCCTGCATGACCCATGTATCACAGTGTTCCGTGCCCTTGTCATCACAAAGCTCCATGCCCACTCTCATCACAATAATCCATGAAACATTTCAGACCAATGTTCCATGCCCTTCTCATCAAAATGCTCCATTACACCTGTCATAACAATGCACCATGACCCTTGTCATCACAGTGTTCCACGGCCTAGTCATCACAAGGTTCCATTACACTTGTAATCACAGTGCTCCAGACCCCTGAAAGCACAATGCTCCATGCCCTTGTCATCACAAAGCTCCATGACGCATGTCATCAGAATGTTCCATGGCCTTCTCATCACAGTGCTCCATGCCCTTGTCATCACAATGCTCCAGACCCTTGTAATCACAATGCTCCATGCCCCTTTTCATCTCAATGCTCCAGGACCCCTGTCATCAAAATGCACCATGCCCAACATCATAATGCTACAGGCTATTGTCATCACAAAGAAATCAATATTCTCCATGACCTCTTTCATCACAATGCTCCAAACTGTTGGGATCACAATGTTCCATAACACTTATCATCACAACACCCCATGATGCTCATCATCACAATTATCGATGGTCTTCTCATCACAATGCTCCATGATCTTTGTCATCACAATGCTCAATACAATTGTCATCACAATGCTCCCTGACACTTGTCGTCAGTATGCTCCTTGAACCCTGTCATGACAAGGCTCCATGCCTTTTTCATAACAATGATCCATGCACTTTTCATCACAATGCTCCAAGATCCCTGTAATCACAAATGCTCCATGCCCTTGTCATCAAAAAACTCAATGACTCATGTCATCAGAATGCTCCATGGCCTTCTCATCACAATGCTTCATGCCCTAGTCATCACATTGCTCCAAGACCACTGTAATCACAATGCTCCATGCCCCTTTTCATCAGAATGCTCCATGAGACTTCTCATCAGAAGTCTCCATGGTCTTCTGATCACAATGCTCCAGGACCTTGTCATCACCATGCTCCATTCCGTTGTCATCACAATGCTCCATGACACATGTCATCACAATGCTCCATGCCTTTGTCAGCCAAATGCTACATGACCTTGTCATTACAATGCTCTATGTGCTTGTCATCACAATACTCCATTTCCATTGTCATCACAATCCTCCATGAACCTTGGGGTCACATTGCTTCATGCCCTTGTCATCACAATTCTCCATGCTCCTTGAAATCAAAATGATCCATGACCACTGTCATCACAATGCTCCAAACCCTTGTGATCACTGTGTTCCAAAACACTTGTCATCACAATGCTCCATGATGCCTGTCATCACAATACTCCATGCCCTTTTCATCACAATGCACCATGACCTTTGTCATCACAATTCTCAATACACTTGTCATCACAATGCTCCCTGACACTTGTCGTCAGAATGCTCCTTGAACCCTGTCACGAAAATACTCCATGACATTTTCATCACAATGCCCCATGCCGTTTTCATCACAATGCTCCATGTAATTGTCATCAAAATACTCCACAAGCTTGTCATCAGAATGCTCCATGAACCTTGTCATAACAATTCTCCATGCACTTATCAGCACAATGCTCGCTGACCCTTGACATCACAGTGCTCCAAGCCATTGTCATCAAAATGCTCCATTACATTTGTCATCAGAATCCTCCATGACACTTGGCATCAGATGCTCCATGCCATGGTCATCACAATGGGCCATTACATATGTCATCACAATGCTCCCTGACACCTGTCTTCACAATACTGCATGACCTGGTCATCACAATGCTCCATGCCCTTGTCATCAAAATACGCCATTCCAACTGTCATCGCAATAATCCATGAAACTTATTAGATCAATGTTCCATGCCCTTGTCATCACAATGCTCCATGCCCTTGTTATCACAATGCTCCAAGACCCCTGTCATCACAATGCTCCGTGACGCCAGTCATCACAATGCTTCATGACTTTTGTCATCACAATTGTCCAAGCCCTCGTCATCAAGAGTCTCTGTGACCTTTTTAACCACAATGCTCCATGAACTTTTCATCACAATGCTCTTTGACCCTTGTCATCACAGTGCTACATGCGCTTGTCAGCACAATGCTCCATGACACATGTCATCACAATGAACCATACACTTGTCATCACAGTGCTCCACAATTTTGTCAACACAATGCTACTTAAAATTTGTCATCACAATTCTCCATGCACTACTCATCAAAATGCTATCTCACAAATGATATCACAATGCTACATCACTATTTGTAACAATACTCCCTCACCCCTGTCATCACAATGTTCCATGACTCCTTTCATCACAATGCTACATGCACTTATCATCACAATGTTCGATGACCCCTGACATCACAATGTTCCATAACACCTGCCATCAAAATGTTCCATGACACTTTTCATCAAATTGCTCCATGAACCTCACATCAGAATGCTCCCTGCCCTTCTCATCAAAATGCACAACGCCCTTGCCATCAAAATGCTACATGACCTTTGTCATCACAAAGATCCATGACACTTGGCATCATAATGCTCCATGTCATTGTAATCACAATGCTCCATTAAGGCTCTCATCACATTGCTCCATGCCCTTGTCTTCACAAAACTCCATGACACATGGCATCAGAATGCTCCATGACCTTCTCATCCCAATGCTCCATGCCCTTGCCATCACAATGCTCCATTACCACAGTCATAACAATGCTCCATGACCACTGCCATCACGATATTCCATGGCCTTGTCATCACAAAGCTCCATGACCCTTCTCATCACAAAGATCCAAGAACCCTGTAATCACAATGCTCTATGCCCCTTTTCATCTCAATGATCCATGAAACCTGTCACCACAATGCACCATGCCCATCATCATAATGCTTCATGCTATTGTCATCACAATTAAATCAAAATGCTCCATGACCTCTGTCATAACAATGCTCCAAACCCTTGTGATAACAATATTCCTTATCACTTGTCATCACAATGCCCCATGACACTGCTCATCACATTTATCAATGGTCTTCTCATCAAAATGCTCCATGACCTTTGTCATCACAATGCTCAATACACTTGTTATCAAAATGCTCCCTGACACTTGTTGTCTGTATGCTCCTTTTACCCTGTCATGACAAGGTTCTATGCCTTTTTCATCACAATGATCCATGCCCTTTTCATCACAATGCTCCAAGACCCATGTAATCACGATGCTCCATGACCTTATCATCACAAAGCTCAATGACGCATGCCATCAGAATGCTCCTTGGTCTTCTCCTCACAATGCTCCATGCCCTTGTCATCACAAAGTTCCAAGACCCCTGTAATCACAATGATACATGCCCCTTTTTCATCAGTATGCTCCTTGAGACTTGTCATCACATGGCTCCATGGTTTTGACATCATAATGATCCAAGCCGTAGTCATCACAATGCTCCATTATATTTGTCATCACAATCCTCCATTACATTTGGCATCACAGTGCTCCCTGCCATTGTCATGGCAATGGACCATGACATATGTCATCACAATGCTCCCTGACAACAGTCTTCAAAATACTCCATGACCTCATCACAATGCCCCATAACCTTGTCATCACAAAGCACCATGTCCACTGTCATCACAATAATCTATGAAACTTGTCAGACCAATGCTCCATTCCCCTGTCATCACAATGCTCCGTGACTCCAGTCATCACACTGCTTCATAACGTTTGTCTTCACAACAGTCCATGCCCGCGTCATCACAAGGCTCTATGAGCTTTGTAACCACAATGCTACATGAACTTTTCATCACAATGCTCCGTGACCCTTGTCATCACAATGCTCCATGCCTTTGTCAGAACAATGCTCCATGACCATTGTCATCACAATGTGCCACGCGCTTTTCATCACAGTGATCCACAACTTTGTCATCCCTATGCACCATAAACATTGTAATCACAATGCTCCATGCACTTCTCATCCAAATGCTCTCTCACCTGAGATATCACAATGTTCCATCACTAGTTATCACAATCGTCCCTCACCCCTGTAATCACAGTGTTCCATGACCCCTGTCATCACAATGCTACATCCCCTTATCAACACAATGTTCCATGACCCGTGACATCACAATGTTCCATAAGCCCTGTCATCAAAATGCTCCATGATCTTTTTCATCAGAATGATCCATGAGACTTAACATCACAAGTCTCCATGGTCTTCTCATCACAGTGCTCCAGGACCTTGTCATCACCATGCTCCATTCCCTTGTCATCACAATGCTCCATGACCCCTGTCATCACAATAATCCATGAACATTTTCAGCCCAATGCTCCACGACCTACTCATCACAATGCTCCATGGCCAATATCATCACAATGCTATAGGACCACTGTAATCACAACACTCCATGACACCTGAAAACACAATGATCTGGGACTTTTGTCATCACAGTGCTCCATTCCCTAGTCATCACAATGCTACATGACCCCTGTCATCACAACACTCCATGAACATTTTCAACCCAGTGCTCCATGACACTTGTCATCACAATGATCCATGCCCTTGTCATCCCAATGCTCCATGACCCCTGTATTCACAATGCTCCATGACGCTTGTCATCACAGTGCTCCATGACACTTGTCATCACAATGCTCCATGCCTTTGTCAGCAAAATGCTACATGTCCTTGTCTTTACAATGCTCTATGCGCTTGTCATCACAATACTCCATTTCCATTGTCATCAAAATCCTCCATGAACCTTGGGATCACATTGCTTCATGCCCTTGTCATCACAATGCTCCATGCTCCTTGAAATCAAAATGATCCGTGAGCTCTGTCATCACAATGCTCCAAACACATGGGATCACAGTGTTCCATAACACTTGTCATCACAACGCTCCATGATGAATGTCATCACAATACTCCATGCCTTTTTCATCACAATGCTCCATGACCTTTGTCATCACAATTATTAATACACTTGTCATCACAATGCTCCCTGACACTTGTCATCAGAATGCTCCTTGAACCCTGTCACGAAAAGGCTCCATGCCTTTTTCATCACAATGCCCCATGCCGTTTTCATCACAATGCTCCATGCCATTGTCATCAAAATACTCCACAAGCTTGTCATCAGAATGCTCCATGACCCTTGTCATCACAATTCTCCATGCACTTGTCAGCACAATGCTCCCTGACCATTGTCATCACAATGCTCCAAGCCATTGTCATCTCAATGTTCCATTACCTGTGTCATCAGAATCCTCCATGACACTGGGCATCACAATGCTCCATACCATTTTCATCACAATGGACCATTACATATGTCATCACAATGCTCCCTGACACGTGTCTTCACAGTACTGCATGACCTGGTCATCACAATGCTCCATGCCTTTCTCATCACAATGCGCCATTCCAACCGTCATCACAATAATCCATGAAACTTATTAGACCAATGTTCCATGCCCTTGTCATCACAATGTTCCATGCCCTTGTTATCACAAAGCTCCATGACCCCTGTCATCACAATGCTCCGTTACTCCAGTCATGACAATGCTTCATGACTTTTGTCATCACAATGGTCCATGCCCTCGTCATCAACAGTCTCTGTGACCTTTTTAACCTCAATGCTCCATGAACTTTTCATCACAATGTTCTTTGACCCATGTCATCACAATGCGCCATGCGCTTGTCAGCACAATGCTCCATGACACATATCATCACAATGCACCATGCACTTGTCACCACAGTGCTCCACATTCTTGTCATCACAATGGTCCTTAAAATTTGTCATCAGAATGCTCCATGCACTTCTCATCAAAATGCTCTCTCACCACTGATATCACAATGCTACATCACTATTTATCACAATACTCCCTCACCCCTGTCATCACAATGTTCCATGACTCCTGTCATCACAATGCTACATGCACTTCTCATCACAATATTCGATGACCCCTGACATCACAGTGTTCCATAACACCTGTCATCAACATGTTCCATGACACTTTTCATCAAATTGCTCCATGACCCTGTCATCAGAATGTTCCCTGCCCTTCTCATCACAATGCACAATGCACTTGCCATCAAAATGCTCCATGTCCTTTGTCATCACAAAGATCCATGACCCTTGGCATCACAATGCTCCATGAACCCTGTCATCACAATACTCCATGAACATTTTCAGCCCAATGCTCCATGATATTCTCATCACAATGCTCCATGACAAATATCATCAAAATGCTCTATGACCACTGTCATCACAACACTCCATGACACCTGACAACACAATGATCCGGGACTCTTGTCATCACAATGCTATATTCCCTACTCATCACAATGCTCCATGACCCCTGTCAACACAAAACTCCATGAACATTTTCAGCCCAATGCTCCATGACCCTTGTTATCACAATCATCCATGCCCTTGTCATCCCAATGCTCCATGACCCCTGTATTCACAAAGCTCCGTGACGCTTGTCATCACAGTGATCCATGACACCTGTCATCACAATGCTCCATGACTTTGTCAGCAAAATGCTACATGACCTTGTCATTACAATGTTCTATGCGCTTGTCATCACAATACTCTGTTACCATTGTCATCACAATCCTCCATGAACCTTGGGATCACATTGCTTCATGCCCTTGTCATCACAATGCTCCATGCTCTTTGAAATCAAAATGATCCATGACCACTGTCATCACAATGCTCCAAACCCTTGTGATCACAATGTTCCATAACACTTGTCATCACAACGCTCCATGATGCCTGTCATCACAATACTCCATGGCCTTTTCATCACAATGCTCCATGACCTTTGTCATCACACTTCTCAATACACTTGTCATCACAATGCTCCCTGACTCTTGTCTTTAGAATGCTCCTTGAACCCTGTCACGAAAAGGCTCCATGCCTTTTTCATCACAAAGCCCCATGCCATTTTCATCACAATGCTCCATGCCATTGTCATCAAAATACTACACAAGCTTGTCATCAGAATGCTCCATGACCCTTGTCATCACAATTCTCCATGCACTTGTTAGCACAATGCTCCCTGACCCTTGTCATCACAATGCTCCAAGCCATTGTCATCACAATGCTCCATTAACTTTGTCAACAGAATCCTCCATGACACTTGGCATCAAAATGCTCCATGCCATTGTCATCACAATGGGCCATTAATTATGTCATCACAGTGCTCCCTGACACCTCTCTTCACAATACTGCAAGACCTAGTCATCACAATGCTCCATGCCCTTGTCATCACAATGCGCCATTCCAACTGTCATCACAATACTCCATGAAATTTATTAGACCAATGTCCCATGCCCTTGTCATCACAATGCTCCATGCCCTAGTTATCACAATGTTCCATGACCTCTGTCATCACAATGCTCCGTGACTACAGTCATCACAATGCTCCATGACCTTTGTCATCACAATGGTCCATGCCCTCATTATCAACAGTCTCTGTGACCTTTTTAAGCACAATGCTCCATGAACATTTCATCACAATGCTCTTTGACCCTTGTCATCACAATGCTCTATGCCTTTCTCAGCACAATGCTCCATGCACTTCTCATCACATAGCTCCATGACCACTGTCATCACAATGCTCCGTGACTCCTGTCATCACAATTCTTCATAATATTTTTCATCACAAGTGTCGATGCCCGCGTCATCAAAAGGCTCTATTACTTTTGTAACCACAATGCTCCATGAACTTTTCATCACAATGCTCCGTGACACTTGTCATCACAATGCTCCATGCCTTTGTCAGAAAAATGCTCCATGACCCTTGTCATCACAATGTGCCACGCACTTTTCATCCCAACGGTCCACAAATTTGTCTTTGCAATGCTCCATAAACCTAGTAATCACAATGTTCCATGCCTTCCTCATCACAATGCTCCATTACCCCTGTCGTAAAAATGCTCCATGACACCTGGCATCACAATGTTCCACAGCCTTGTCATCACATGGCTCCATGACCCTTGTAATCACAATGCTCCACGCCTCCTGTAATCACAATGCTCCATGCCCTTGTCACCACAAAGCTCCATGACACATGTCATCAGAATGTTCCATGGCCTTCTCATCAAAATGCTCCATGCCCTTGTCATCACAATACACCATGTCCAATGTCATCACAATAATCTAGGAAACTTGTCAGAACAATGCTCCATGCCCCTGTCATCACAATGCTCCATGCACTTTTCATCACAATGCTCCGTGACTCCAGTCATCACAATGCTTCATAACGTTTGTCATCACAACGGTCCATGCCCGCGTCATCACAAGGCTCTGTGACCTTTGTAACCACAATGCTCCATGAACTTTTCATCACAATTCTCTGTGACCCTTGTCATCACAATGCTCCATGTCTTTGTCAGAACAATGCTCCATGACCATTGTCTTCACAATGTGCCACGCATATTTCATCACAACGGTCCACAAACTTGTCATTGCAATGCTCCATAAACATTGTAATCACAATGCTCCGTGCACTTCTCATCCAAATGCTCTCTCACCAGAGATATCACAGTGTTCCATCACTAGTCATCACAATACTCCCTCACCCCTGTAATCACAATGTTCCATGACCCCTGTCATCACAGTGCTACATACCCTTATCATCACAATGTTCCATGACCCCTGACATCACAATGTCCATATCCCCTGTCATCAAAATGCTCCATGACCCTTTTCATCCCAAAGCTCCATGACCCCTGACATCACAATGTTCTACAACCCCTGTAATCAAAATGTTCCATTACACGTTTCATCAAATTGCTGCATGAACCTTTCACTAAATGCTCCCTGCCTTTCTCATCACAATGCACCACACACTTGTCATCAAAATACTCCATGACATTTGAAATAAAAAAGCTCCATGACCCTTGGCATCACAGTGCTCCATGTCATTGTCATCACAATGCTCCATGAACCCTCTCATCACATTGCTCCATGCCCTTGTCATCACAAAGCTCCATGACACTTGTCATCACAATTCACCATGCGCTTGTCATCACAGTGCTCCACAATCTTGTCATCACAATGCTCCTTAAAATTTGTCATCACAATGCTCCATGCACTTCTCATCAAAATGCTCTCTCACCACTGATATCACAATGCTACATCACTCTGTGTCACAATACTCCCTCACACCAGTCATCACAATGTTCCATGACTCCTGTCATCACAATGCTACATGCACATATCATCACAATGTTCAATGACCCCTGACATCACAATGTTCCATAACAACTGTCATCAAAATGTTCCATGACACTTTTCATCAAATTGCTCCATAACCCTGACATCAGTATGCTCCCTGCCCTTCTCATCACAATACACAACGCACTTGCCTTCAAAATGCTCCATGACCTTTGTCATCACAAAGATCCATGACCCTTGGCATCACAATGCTCCATATGCTTGTCATCACAATGCTCCATGACGCATGTCATCAAAATGCACCATGCGCTTGTCATCACAGTGCTCCACAATTTTGTCATCACTATGCTCCTTAAAATTTGTCATCACAATGCTCCATGCACTTCTCATCAAAATGCTCTCTCACCACTGATAACACAATGCTACATCACTATTTGTCACAATACTCCCTCACCCCAGTCATCACAATGTTCCATGACTCCTGTCATCACAATGCTACATGCACATATCATCACAATGCTCGATGACCCCTGACATCACAATGTTCCATAACAACTGTCATCAAAATGTTCCATTACACTTTTCATCAAATTGCTCCATGACCCTGACATCAGAATGCTCCCTGCCCTTCTCATCACAATGCACAACGCACTTGCCATCAAAATGCTCCATGACCTTTGTCATCACAAAGATCCATGACCATTTGCATCAGAATGCTCCATATCATTGTCATCACAATGCTCCATGAATGCTCTCATCACATTGCCCAATGCCCTTGTCATCACAAAACTCCATGCCACTTGTCATCAAAATGCTTGATGACCTTCTTATCACAATGCTTCATGCCCTTGTCATTACAATCCTGCTTGACCCATGTATCATAGTGTTCTGTACCCTTGTCATCACAATGATCCATGCACACTCTCATCACAATAATCCATGAAACATTTCGGACCAATGTTCCATGCCCTTCTCATCACAATGCTCCATTACCCCTGTCATAACAATGCACCATGACACCTGCCATCACAATGTTCCACGGCCTAGTCATCACAAGGTTCCATGACACTTGTCATCACAATGCTGAAGACCCCTGTAATCACAATGCTCCATGCCCTTGTCATCACAAAGCTCCATGACGCATGTCATCAGAATGTTCCACGGCCTTCTCATCACAATGCTCCATGCCCTTGTCATCACAATGCTCAAAGGCCCCTGTAAACACAATGCTCCATGCCCCTTTTCATCTCAATGCTCCATGAACCCTGTCATCACAATGCACCATGCCCATCATCATAATGCTTCAGGCTATTGTCATCACAATGAAATAAATATTCTCCATGACCTCTGTCATCATAATTCTCCAAACTCTTGTGATCACAATGTTCCATAACATTTATCATCACAACACCCCATGACGCTCATCATCACAATTATCCATGGTCTTCTCATCACAATGCTTCATGATCTTTGTCATCACAATGCTCAATACACTTGTCATCACAATGCTCCCTGACACTTGTCGCCAGTATGCTCCTTGAATCCTGTCATGACAAGGTTCCATGGCTTTTCAATCACAATTATCCATGCCCTTTTCATCACAATGCTCCAAGATCCCTGTAATCACAATGCTCCATGACCTTGTCATCAAAAAGCTCCATGACGCTTATCATCAGAATGCTTCATGGCCTTCTCCTCAAAATGCTCCACGCCCTTGTCATCACAATGTTCCAAGACCCCTATAATCACAATGCTCCATGCCCCTTTTCATCAGTATGCTCCATGAGACTTGTCATCACAAGGCTCCATCGTTTTCTCATCACAATGCTCCAGGACATTGTCATCACAATGTTTCTCGACCTTGTCATGAAAATTTTCAATGGCCCTTGTCATCATAATGCTCCACGCCCTCATCATCACAATGCTCTATTATATTTTTCATTACAATTCTCAATTACATTTGGCAAAACAATGCTCCATGCCATTGTCATAGCAATGGACCATGACATATGTCATCACACTGCTCCCTGACACCTCTCTTCACAATATTCCATGACCTTCTCATCACAATGCACCATGCCCACTGTCATCACAATAATCTGTGTAACTTGTCAGACCAATGCTCCATGCCCCTGTCATCACAATGCTCCATGCCTTTGTCACGAAAATGCTCAATGACCCCTGTCATCACAATGCTCCGTGACTCCAGTCATCACAATGTTTCATAACGTTTGTCATCACAGTGGTCCATGCCCGCGTCATCACATGGCTCTGTGACCTTTGTAACCACAATGCTCCATGAACTTTTCATCACAATTCTCTGTGACCCTTGTCATCACAATGCTCCATGTCTTTGCCTGAACAATGCTGTATGACAATTATCATCACAATGTGCCAAGTGCATTTCATCACAACGGTCCACAACCTTGTCATTGCAAAGCTCCATAAACCTTGTAATCACAATGGTCCATGCACTTCTCATCAAAATGCTCTCTCACCAGAGATATTACAATATTCCAACAATAGTCATCACAATAATCACTCACACCTGGAATCACAATGTTCCATGAATCTGTCATCACAATGCTACATCCCCTTATCATCACAATGTTCCATGACCCCTGATATCACAATCTTCCATAACCCCTGTGAAGAAAATGCTCCATGACCCGTTTCATCCCAAAGCTCCAAGACCCCTGACATCACAATGTTCTATAAAACCTGCCATCAAAATATTCCATTACATTTTTATCAAATTGCTGCATGACCCGGTCATCAAAATGCTCCCTGCCCTTCTCATCACAATGCACCATGCCCTTGTCATCAAAATGCTCAATGACTTGTCATCACAAAGCTCCATGACCCTTGGCATCACAATGCTCCATGTCATTGTCATCACAATGCTCCATGAACCCTCTCATCACATTGCTCCATGCCCTTGTCATCACAAAGCTCCATGACACTTGTCATCACAATGCTCGATGCCTTTCTCATCACAATGCTACATGCCCTTGTCATTACAGTCCTGCATGACCCATGTATCATAGTGTTCCGTACCCTTGTCATCACAATGCTCCATGCCCACTCTCATCACAATAATTCATGAAACATTTCAGACCAAGGTTCCATGCCCTTCTCATCACAATGCTCCATTACTTCTGTCATAACAATGCACCATGACCCCTGACATCACAGTGTTCCAAGGCTTAGTCATCACAAGTTTCCATGCCACTTGTCATCACAATGCTGAAGGCCCCTGTAATCACAATGCTCCTTGCCCTTGTCATCACAAAGCTGCATGACTCATGTCATCAAAATGCTCCAAGACCTTTGTAAACACAATACTCCATGCCACTTTTCATCTCAATGCTCCATGAACCCTGCCATCACAATGCACCATGCCTATCATCATAATGCTTCAGGCTATTGCCATCACAATGAAATCAATATTCTCCATGACCTCTGTCATCATAATGCTCCACACACTTGTGATCACAATGTTCCATAACACTTATCATCACAACACCCCATGACGCTCATCATCACAATTATCCATGGCCTTCTCATCAAAATGCTCTATGACCTATGTCATCACAATTCTCAATACACTTGTCATCACAATGCTCACTGACACTTGTTGTCAATATGGTCCTTGAACCCTGTCATGACAAGGCTCCATGCCTTTTTCGTCACAATGATCCATGACCTTTTCATCACAATGCTCCAAGACCCTTGTAATCACAATGCTCCATGCCCTTGTCATCACAAAGCTCCAGGACGCATGTCATCAGGATGCTCCATGGCCTTCTCATCACAATGCTCCATGCCCTTGTCATCACAATGCAACAAGACGCTTGTAATCACAATGCTCTATGACCGTTTTCATCTCAATGCTCCATGAACCCTGTCATCACAATGCACCATGCCCATCATCATAATGCTTCAGGCTATTGTCATCACAATGAAATCAATATTCTCCATGACCTCTATCATCATAATGCTCCAAACCCTTGTGATCACAATGTTCCATAACACTTATCATCACAACACGCCATGACGCTCATTATCACAATTATCCATGGTCTTCTCATCACAATGCTCCATGAAATTTGTCATCACAATGCTCAATACACTTGTCATCACAATGCTCCCTGACACTTGTCGCCAGTATGCTCCTTGAACCCTGTCATGACAAGGCTCCATGACTTTTTCATCACAATAATCCATGCACATTTCATCACAATGTTCCAAGATCCCTGTAATCACAATGCTCCATGCCCTTGTCATCAAAAACACCATGACGCAGGTCATGAGAATGCTTCATGGCCTTCTCATCACAATACTTCATGCCCTTGTCATCACAATGCTCCAAGACCCCTGTAATCACAATGCTGCATGTCCCTTTTCATCAGAATGCTTCATGAGACTTGTCATCACAAGTCTCCATTGTCTTCTCATCACAATGCTCCAAGACCTGTAATCACCATGCTCCATTCCCTTGTCATCACAATGCTCCATGACCCCTGTCATCACAATAATCCATGAACATTTTCAGCACAATGCTCCCGGACCTACTCATCACAATGATCGATGGCCAATATCATCGCAATGCTCCACGACCACTGTCATCACAACACTCCATGACACCTGACAACACAATGATCCGGGACTCTTTTCATCACATTGCTCCATTCCCTAGTCATCACAATGTTCTATGTCCCCTGTCATCACAACACTCCATGAACAATTTCAGCCCAGTGCTCCTTGACCCTTGTCATCACAATGATCCATGCGCTTGTCATCACAGTGCTCCATGACACATTTCATCACAATGCTCCATGCCTTTGTCAGCAAAATGCTACATGACCTTGTCATTACAATGCTCTATGCGCTTGTCATCACAATACTCCATTTCCATTGTCATCACAATCCTCCATGAACCTTGGGATCACATTGCTTCATGCCCTTGTCATCACAATGCTCCATGCTCCTTGAAATCAAAATGATCCATGACCTCTCTCATCACAATGCTCCAAACTTTTGTGATCACAATGTTCCATAGCACTTGTCATCACAACGCTCCATGATGCCTGTCATCACAACACCCCATGCCCTTTTCATCACAATGCTCCCTGACATTTGTCATCACAATTCTCAATACACTTGTCATCACAATGCTCCCTGACACTTGTCATCAGAATGCTCCTTGAAACCTGTCACGAAAAGGCTCCATGACTTTTTCATCACAAAGCTGCATGTGGTTTTCATCACAATGCTCCATGCCATTGTCATCAAAATACTCCAGAAGCTTGTCATCAGAATGCTCCATGACCCTTGTCATCACAATTCTCCATGCACTTGTCAGCACAATGCTCCCTGACCCTTGTCATCACAATGCTCCAAGCCATTGTCACCACAATGGGCCTTTACATATGTCATCACAATGCTTCCTGACACCTCTCTTCACAATATTGCATGACCTGGTCATCACAATGCTCCATGCCCTTGACATCACAATGCGCCATTCCAAATGTCATCGCAATAATCCATGAAACTTATTAGACCAATGTTCCATGCCCTTGTCATCACAATGCTCCATGCCCTTGTTATCACAATGCTCCATGACGCCAGAAATCACAATGCTCCGTGACTCGAGTCATCAAAATGCTTCATGACCTTTGTCATCACAATGGTCCATGCCCTCGTCATCAACAGTCTCTGTTACGTATTTAACCACAATGCTCCATGAACTTTTCCTCACAATGCTCTTTGACCCTTGTCATCACAATGCTCCATGTGCTTGTCAGCACAATGCTCCATGACACATGTCATCACAATGCACCATGCACTTGTCATCACAGTGCTCCACAATCCTCTCATCACAATGCTCCTTAACATTTGTCATCACAATGATCCATGCACTTCTCATCAAAATGCTCTCTCACCACTGATATCACAATGCTACAACATTATTTGTCACAACACTCCCTCACCCCTGTCATCACAATGTTCCATGACTCCTGTCATCACAGGGCTGCATGCACTTATCATCACAATGTTCGATGACCCCTGACATCACAATGTTCCATAACACCTGTCATCAAAATGTTCCATGACACTTTTCATCAAATTGCTCCATGACCCTGTTATCAGAATGCTCCCTGCCTTTCTCATCTCAATGCACAACGCCCTTGTCATCAAAATGCTCCATGACCTTTGTCATCACAAAGATCCATGACCCTTGGCATCACAATGCTCCATTTCATTGGCATCACAGTGCTCCATAAACGCTCTCATCACATTGCTCCATGCCCTTGTCTTCACAGAGCTCCATGACACATGTCTTCAGAATGCTCCATGGCCTTCTCATCACAATGCTCCATGCCCTTGCCATCACAATGCTCCACTACACTTGTCATAACTATGCTCCATGACCCCTGCCATCACGATGTTCCATGGCCTTGTCATCACAAAACTCCATGACCCTTCACATCACAATGCTCCAAGAACCCTGTAATCTCAATTCTCCATGCCCTTGTCATCACAAAGCTCAATGACGCAGGCCATCAGAATGCTCCTTGGTCTTCTCCTCACAATGCTTCATGCCCTTGTCATCACAATGTTACAAGACCCCTGTAATCACAATGCTCCATGCTCTTGTCATCAAACAACTCCATGACGCATGTCATCAGAAGGCTCTATGGCCTTCTGATCACAATGCTCCATGCCCTAGTCATCACAATGCTCCAAGACCCCTGTAATCACAATGCTCCATGCCCCTTTTCATCAGAATGCTCCATGAGACCTGTCATCACAAGTCTCCATGGTCTTCTCATCACAATGCTCCAGGATCTTGTCATCACCATGCTCCTTTCCCTTGTCATCACAATGCTCCATGACCACTGTCATCACAATAATCCATGAATATTTTCAGCCCAATGCTCCACGACCTACTCATCACAATGCTCCATGGCCAATATCATCACAATGTTCCATGACCACTGTCATCACAACACTCCATCACACCTGACAACACAATGATCCGGGACTCTTGTCATCACAATGCTCCATTCCCTAGTTATCACAATGCTCCATGACCCCTGTCATCACAACACTCCATGAACATTTTCAGCCCAGTGCTCCATGACCCTTGTCATCACAATGATCCATGCCCTTGTCATCCCAATGCTCCATGACCTCTGTATTCACAATGCTCCGTGACGCTTGTCATCACAGTGCTCCATGACACATGTCATCACAATGATCCATGTTTTGTCAGCAAAATGCTACTTGACCTTGTCATTAAAATGCTCTATGCGCTTGTCATCACAATACTCCATTACCATTGTCATCACAATCCTTCATGAACCTTGGGATCACATTGTTTCATGCCCTTGTCATCACAATGCTCCATGCTCCTTGAAATCAAAATGATCCATGACCTCTCTCATCACAATGCTCCAATCCCTTGTGATCACAGTGTTCCATAACACTTGTCATCACAACGCTCCATGATGCCTGTCATCACAATAATCCATGCCCTTATCATCACAATGCTACATGACCTTTGTCATCACAATTCTCAATACACTTGTCCTCACAATGCTCCCTGACACTTTTCATCAGAATGCTCCTTGAACCCTGTCACGAAAAGGCTCCATGCCTTTTTCATCACAATGCCCCATGCCGTTTTCATCAAAATTCTGCATGCCATTGTCATCAAAATACTCCACAAGCTTATCATCAGATTGCTCCATGACCCTTGTCATCACAATTCTCCATGCACTTGTCAGCACAATGCTCCCTGGCCCTTGTCATCACAATGCTCCAAGCCATTGTCATCACAGTGCACCATTACCTTTGTCTTCAGAATCCTCCATGACACTTGGCATCACAATGCTAAAAGCCATTGTCATCAAAATGGTCCATTACTTATGTCATCACAATGCTCCCTGACACCTGTCTTCACAATACTGCATGACCTGGTCATCACAATTCTCCATGCCCTTGTCATCACAATGCGCCATTCCAACTGTCATCGCAATAATCCATGAAACTTATTAGACCAATGTTCCATGCCCTTGTCATCACAATGCTCCATGCCCTTGTTATCACAATGCTCCATGACCCCTGTCATCACCATGCTCCATGACTCCAGTCATCACAATGCTTCATAACGTTTGTCATCACAATGGTCCATGCCCTCGTCTTCAACAGTCTCTGTGACCTTTTTAACCACAAAGCTCCATGAACATTTCATCACAATGCTCTTTGACCCTTGTCATCACAGTGCTCCATGTGCTTGTCAGCACAATGCTCCATGACACATGTCATCACAATGCACCATGCGCTTGTCATCACAGTGCTCCACAATCTTGTCATCACATTCTCCTTAAAATTTGTCATCACAAAGCTCCATGCACTTTTCATCAAAATGCTCTCTCAACACTGATATCACAATGCTGCATCACTATTTGTCACAATACTCCCTCACCCCTGTCATCACAATGTTCCATGACTCCAGTCATCACAATGCTACATGCACTTATCATCACAATGTCTGATGACCCCTGACATCACAATGTTCCATAACACCTGTCATCAAAATGTTCCATGACACTTTTCATCAAATTGCTCCATGACCGTGTCATCACAATGCTCCCTGCCCTTCTCATCACAATGCACAACGCCCTTGTTATCAAAATGCTCCATGACTTTTTTCATCACAAAGATCCATGACTTTTGACATCACAATGCTCCATGTCATTGTCATCACAATGCTCCATGAAAGCTCTCATCACATTGCTCCATGCCCTTGTCTTCACAAAGCTCCATGACACATGTCATCAGAATGCTCCATGGCCTTCTCATCACAATGCACCACGCCCTTGCCGTCAGAATGCTCCATTACACCTAACATAACAATGCTCCATGACCCCTGCCATCACGATGTTCCATGGCCTTGTCATCACAAAGCTCCATGACCCTTCTCATCACAATGCTCCAAGAACCCTGTAATCACAATGCTCTATGCCCCTTTTCATCTCAATGATCCATGAACCCTGTCATCACAATGCACCATGCCCATCATCATAATGCTTCATGCTATTGTCATCACAATGAAATCCAAAAGCTCCATGACCTCTGTCATAACAATGCTCCAAACCCTTGTGATCACAATATTCCATATCACTTGTCATCACAATGCCCCATGACGCTCGTCATCACAGTTATCAATGGTCTTCTCATCACAATGCTCCATGAAGTTTGTCCTCACAATGCTCAATACACTTGTCATCAAAATGCTCCCTGACACTTGTTGTCTGTATGCTCCTTGAATCCTGACATGACAAGGCTCCATGCCTTTTTCATCACAATAATCCATGTCCTTTTCATCACAATGCTCCAAGACACATGTAATCTTAATGCTCCAAGCCCTTGTCATCACAAAGCTCAATGTCGCAGGCCATCAGAATGCTCCTGGGTCTTCTGCTCACATTGCTCCATGCCCTTGTCATCACAATGTTCCAAGACCCCTGTAATCACAATGCTCCATGCCCTTGTCATCAAAAAACTCCATGACACATGTCATCAGAATGCTCCATGGCCTTCTCATCACAATGCTCCATGCCCTAGTCATCACAATGCTCCAAGACCCCTGTATTCACAATGCTCCATGCCCCTTTTCATCAGAATGCTCCATGAGACTTGTCATCACAAGTCTCCATGGTCTTCTCATCACAATGCTCCAGGAACTTGTCATCACCATGCTCCATTCCCGTGTCATCACAATGCTCCATGAGCCCTGTCATCACAATAACCCATGAATATTTTCAGCCCAATGCTTCACGACCTACTCATCACAAAGCTCCATGGCCAATATCACAAAGCTCCATGACCACTCTCATCACAACACTCCATGACTCCTGACAACACAATGACCCGGGACTCTTGTCATCACAATGCTCCATTCCCCAGTTATCACAATGCTCCATGACCCCTGTCATCACAACACTCCATGAACATTTTCAGCCCAGTGCTCCATGACCCTTGTCATCACAATGATCCATGCCTTTGTCATCTCAATGCTGCATGACCCCTGTATTCACAATGCTCCATGACGCTTGTCATCACAGTGCTCCATGACACCTGTCATCACAATGCTCCATGCCTTTGTCAGCAAAATGCTACATGACCTTGTCATTACAATGCTCTATGCGTTTGTCATCGCAATACTCCATATCCATTGTCATCACAATCCTCCATGAAATTTGCGATCACATTGCTTCATGCCCTTGTCATCACAATGCTCCATGCTCCTTGAAATCAAAATGATCCATGACCTTTGTCATAACAATGATCCAAACCCTTGTGATCACAATGTTCCATAACACTTGTAATCACAACGCTCCATGATGACTGTCATCACAATACTCCATGCCGTTTTCATCACAATGCTCCATGACCTTTGTCATCACAATTCTCAATACACTTGTCCTCACAATGCTCCCTGACACTTGTCATCAGAATGCTCCTTGAACCCTGTCAGGAAAAGGCTCCATGCCTTTTTCATCACAATGTCCCGTGCCGTTTTCATCACAATGCTCCATGCCATTGTCAACAAAATACTCCACAAGCTTGTCATCAGAATGCTCCATGACCCTTGTCATCACAATTCTCCATGCACTTGTCAGCACAATGCTCCCTGACACTTCTCATAACAATGTTGCAAGCCATTGTCATCACAATGATCCATGACATTTGGCATCACAATTCTCCATGCCATTGTCATCGCAATGGGCCATTACATATGACATCCCAATGCTCCCGGACACCTGTCTTCACAATACTGCATGACCTGGTCATCACAATGCTCCATGCCCTTGTCATCACAATGCGCCATTCCAACTGTCATCGTAATAATCCAAGAAACTTATTAGACCAATGTTCCATGCCCCTCTCATCACAATGCTCCATGCCCTTTTTATCACAATGCTCCATGACGCCGGTCATCACCATGCTCCGTGACTCCAGTCATCTCAGTGCTTCATAACGTTTGTCATCATAATGGTCCATGCCCGCGTCATCACAAGGCTCTCTGACATTTTTAACCACAATGCTCCATGAACTTTTCATCACAATGCTGTTTGACACTTGTCATCACAGTACTCCATGCGCTTGTCATACAGTACTCCACAATTTTGTCATCACAATGCTCCATAAAATTTGTCATCACAATGCTCCTTGCACATCTCATCAAAATGCTCTCTCTCCACTGATATCACAATGCAACATCACTATTGGTCACAATACTCCCTCAACCCTGTCATCACAATGTTCCATGATTCCTCTCATCACAAAGCTACATGCACTTATCAACACAGTGTTCGATGACCCCTGACATCACAATGTTCCATAACAACTGTCATCAAAATGTTCCATGACACTTTTCATCAAATTGCTCCATGACCCTGTCATCACAGTGCTCCCTGCCCTTCTCATCACAATGCACAACGCCCTTGCTATCAAAATGCTCCATGACCTTTTTCAGCAAAAATATCCATGACCCTTGGCATCACAATACTCCATGTCATTGTCATCAAAATTGTCCATGAACGCTCTCATCACATTGCTCCATGCCCTTGTCTTCACAAAGCTCCATGACGCATGTCATCGGAATGCTCCATGGCCTCCTCCTCACAATTCTCCATGCACTTGTCATCGCAATGCTCCATGTCCCGTGTAATCACAATGCTCCATGCCCCTTTTCATCACAATGCTCCATGAGATTTGTCATCACAAGTCTCCATGGTCTTCCCATCACAATGCTCCAGGACCTTGTCATCACCGTGCTCCATTCCCTTGTCATCACAATGCTCCATGACCCATCTCATCACAATACTCCATGAACATTTTCAGCCCAGTGCTCCATGAACTTCTCATCACAATGCTCAATGACAAATATCATCAAAATACTCCATGACCACTGTCATCACAACACTCCATGACACATGACAACACAATGACCCGAGACCCTTGTCATCACAATGCTCCATTCCCTAATTATCAAAATGCTCCATGACCCCTGTCCTCCCAGTACTCCATGAATATTTTCAGCCCAATGATCCATGACCCTTGTCATCACAATCATCCATGCCCTTGTCAACCCAATTCTCCTTGACACTTTTAATCACAATGCTCCAAGAACCCTTAATCAAAATGCTCCATGCCCCTGTCATCACAAAGCTCCATGACACATGTCATCAGAATGTTCCATGGCCTTCTCATCAATATGTTCCATGCCCCTGTCATCACAATGCTCCCAGACACCTGTAATCACAATGCTCCATGCCTCTTTTCATCTCAATGCTCCATGAACCCTGTCATCACAATGCATCATGCCCATCATAATAATGCTTCCGGCTATTTTCAGCACAATAAAATCAAAATTCTCCATGACCTCTGTCATCACAATTCTCCATGACCCCTGTCATCACAATACTCCATGAACATTTTCAGCCCAATGCTCCATGACACTTGTCTGCATAATGATCCATGCCCTTGTCATCCCAATTCCCCATGACCCATGTATTCACAATGCTCCGTGACGCTTCTCATCACAGTGCTCCATGACACCTGTCATCACAATGCTCCAGGCCTTTGTCAGCAAAATGCTACGTGACATTTTCATTACAATGCTCTATGCGCTTGTCATCACAATACTCCATTAACATTGTCATCACAATCCTCCATGAACTTAAGATCACATTGCTTCATGCCCTTGTCATCACAATGCTCCATGCTCATTGAAATCAAAATGATCCATGGCCTCTGTCATTGCAATGCTCCAAAACCTTTTGATCACAATGTTCCAAAACACTTGTCATCACAACGCTCCATGATGCCTGCCATCACAATACACCATGCCCTTTTCATCACAAAGTTCCATGAATATTGTCATCACAATTCTCAATAAACTTGTCATCACAATGCTCCCTGACACTTGTCGTCAGAATGCTCCTTGAAACCTGTCACGAAAAGGCTCCATGCCGTTTGCATCAAAAAGCCCCATTCCATTTCCTTCACAATGTTCCATGCCATTGTCTTCAAAATACTCCTCAAGCTTGTCATCCGAATGCTCCCTGATCCTTGTCATCACAATGCTCCAAGCCATTGTCATCACAATGCTCCATTACCTTTGTCATCAGAATCCTCCATGAGACTTGGCATCACAATGCTCCATGCCATTGTCATTACAATGGGCCATTACATATGTCATCACAATGCTCCCTGATAACTCTCTTCACAATACTGTATGACCTGGTCATCACAATGCTCCAAGCCATTGTCATCACAATGCTCCATTACCTTTCTGATCAGAATCCTCCATGACATTTGGCATCACAATGCTCCATGCCATTGTCATCACAATGGGCCCTTACAAATGTCATCACATTGCTCCCTGATACCTCCCTTCACAATACTGAATGGCCTGGTCATCACAATGCTCCATGCCCTGGTCATCACAATGCACCATTCCTACTGTCATCACAATAATCCATGAAACATATTAGACCAATGTTCCATGCCCTTGTCATCACAATGCTCCATGCCCTTGTTATCACAAAGTTCCAACACCCCTGTAATCAGAATGTTCCATGCCCCTTTTAATCAGTATGCTCCATGAGACTTGTCATCACAAGGCTCCATGGTTTTCTCATCACAATGCTCAAGAACCTTGTCATCACAATGCTTCACGGCATTGTCATGAAAATACTCAATGGCCCTTGTCATCATAATGCTCCAAGCCCTAGTCATTACAATGCTCCATTATATTTGTCATCACATCCTCCATTACATTTGGCATCACAATGCTCCATGCCATTGTCATCGCAATGGACCATGCATATTTCATCACAATGCTCCCTGACACCTGTCTTCACAATACTCCATTCCCTTGTCTTCACAATGCTCCATGACCTTGTCATCACAATGCACGATGTCCACTGTCATCACAATAATCTATGAAACTTGTCAGACCAATGCTCCATGCCCCTGTCATCACAATGCTCCATGCCCTTGTCATCACAATGCTCCATGACCCCTTTAATCACAATGTTCCGTGACTCCAGTCATCACAATGCTTCATAACGTTTGCCATCACAACGGTCCATGCCCGTATCATCACAAGGCTCTGTGAGTTTTGTAACCACAGTGCTCCATGAACTTTTCATCACAATGCTCCGTGATACTTGTCATCACAATGCTCCATGCCTGTGTCAGTACAATGCTCCAGGACCCTTGTCATCACAATGTGCCATGCGCTTTTCATCACAATGTTCCACAACCTTGTCATCGCTATGCTCCATGAACCTTGTAATCACAATGCTCCATGCACTTCTCATCCATATGCTCTCTCTCATGAGATGTCTCAATGTTCCATCACTAGTCATCACAATCCTCCCTCACCCCTGTTATCACAATATTCCATGACCCCTATCATCACAATGCTATATCCCCTTATCAGCACAATGTTCCATGACCCCTGACATCACAATGTTCCATAACCCCTGTCATCAAAGTGCTCCATGACACTTTTCATCCCAAAGCTCCATGAACCATGGCATCACAATGTTCTATAAACCCTGTCATCAAAATATTCTCTTACACTTTTCATCAAATTGCTGCATGACCCTGTCATCAAAATGCTCCCTGCAATTCTCATCACAATGCACCACACACTTGTCATCAAAAAGCTCCATGAACTATGTCATCACAAACTCCATGACCGTTGGCATCACAATGCTCCATGTCATTGTCATCACGATGCTCCATGAACCCTCTCATCACATTGCTCCATGCCCTTGTCATCACAAAGCTCTATGACACTTGTCATCACAATGCTCGATGCACTTCTCATCACAATGCTCCATGCCCTTGATATTACAATCGTCCATGACCCAAGTATCACAGTGTTCCGTGCCCTTCTCATCACAATGCTCCATATCCAATCCCATCACAATAATCATTGAAATATTTCAGACCAATGCTCAATGCCCTTCTCATCACAATGCTCCATTACCTCTGTCATAACAATGCTCCATGACCCATGCCATCACAAGGTTCCACGGCCTTGTCATCACAAGGCTCCATGACCCTTGTCATCACAATGCTCCAAGACCCCTGTAATCACAAAGCTCCATGCCCTTGTCATCACAAAGCTCCATGACACATGTCATCAGAATGTTCCATGGCCTTCTCCTCACAATGCTCCATGCACTTGTAATCATAATGCTCCAAGTCCTCTGTAGTCACAGTGATCCATGCACCTTTTCATCAGAATGCTCCATGAGACTTGTCATCACAATTCTCTATGGTCATCTCATCACAATGCCCCAGGACATTGTCATCACCATGCTCCATGCACTTGTCATCACAATGCTCCAAGACCCCTGTAATCACAATGCTCCATGCCCCTTTTCATCACAATGCTCCATGAGACTTGTCATCACAAGTCTCCATGGTCTTCTCATCACAACGCTCCAGGACCTTGTTATCACCATGCTCCATTCCCTTGTCATCACAATGCTCCATGACCCCTGTCATCACAATACTCTATGAATATATTCAGCCAAGTGCTCCATGACCTTCTCATCACAATGCTCCATGACCAATATCACCACAATGCTCCATGAACACTGTCATCACAACACTCCATGACACCTGACAACACAGTGATCTGGGACACTTGTAATCACAATGCTCCAAGTCCCCTGTAATCAGAGTGATCCATGACCCCTGTCATCACAATAATCCATTAACATTTTCAGCCCAATGCTCCATGACACTTGTCATCACAATGATCCATGCCCTTGTCATCCCAATGCTCCATGACCACTGTATTCACAATGCTCCGTGATGCTTTTCATCACAGTGCTCCATGACACATGTCATCACAATGCTCCATGCCTTTGTCAGCAAAATGATACATGACCTTGTCATCACAATGCTTCACGACACTCTCATGAAAATTCTCAATGGCCCTTGTCATCATAATGCTCCAAGCCCTAGTCATCACAATGCTCCATTATATTTGTCATCACAATCCTCCATTACATTTGGCATCACAATGCTCCATGCCATTGTCATCGCAATGGACCATGACATATGTCATCACAATGCTCCCTGACACCTGTCTTCACAATAATCCATGACCTTCTCATCACAATGATCCATGCCCTTGTCCTCACAATGCACCATGCCCACTGTCATTACAATAATCTATGAAACTTGTCAGACCAAGGCTCCATGCCCCTGTCATCACAATGCTCCATGCCCTTGTCCTCACAATGCTCCATGACCCCTTTCATCACAATGCTCCATGAACCCAGTCATCACAATGCTTCATAACGTTTGTCATCACAATGGTCCCTACCCGCGTCATCACAAGGCTCTGTGAGCTTTGTAACCACAATGCTCCATGAACTTTTCATCACAATTCTCTGTGACCCTTGTCATCACAATGCTCCATGTCTTTGTCAGATTAATGCTCCATGACCATTGTCATCATGAGGTGCCCCGGGCAATTCATCACAACGGTCCACAGCCTTGTCATTGCAATGCTCCATAAACATTGTAATCACAATGCTCCATGCAATTCTCATTAAAATGCTCTCTCACCAGTGATATCACAGTGTTCCATCACTAGTCATCACAGTACACCCTCACCCCTGTAATCACAATGTTCCATGACCCTGTCATCACACTGCAACATCTGCTTATCATCACAAAGTTCCATGACACCTGACATCACAATGTTCCATAACCCCTGTCATCAAAATGCTCCATGACCCTTTTCATCCCAAAGCTCCAAGACCCCTGACATCACAATGTTCTATAACCCCTGCCATAAAAATGTTCCATTACACTTTTTATCAATTTGCTGCATGACACGGTCATCAAAATGCTCCCTTCCCTTCTCATCACAATGCACCATGCACTTGTCATCAAAATGCTCCATGACTTGTCATCACAAAGCTCCATGACCCTTGGCATCACAATGCTCCATATAATTGTCATCACAATGCTCCATGAACACTCTCATTATATTGTTCAAAGCCCTTGTCATCACAAAGCTCCATGACACTTCTCATCACAATGCTCCATGCCCTTCTCATCACAATGCTCCATGCCTTGTCATTACAATCCCGCATGACCCATGTATCATAGTGTTCCGTACCCTTGTCATCACAATGCTCCATGCCCACTCTCATCACAATAATCCATGAAACATTTGAGACCAATTTTCCATGCCATTCTCATCACAATGCTCCATTACCTCTGTCATAACAATGCACCATGACTCCTGCCATCACAATGTTCCACGGCCTAGTAATCACAAGGCTCCATGACACTTGTCATCACAATGCTGAAGGCCCCTGTAATCACAATGCTCCATGCCCTTGTCATCACAGAGCTCCATGACGCATGTCATCAGAATTTTCCATGGCCTTCTCATCACAATGCTCCATGACCTTGTCATCACAATGCTCCAAGACCCCTGTAAACACAATGTTCCATGCCCCTTTTCATCTCAATGCTCCATGAACCCTGTCATCACAATGCACCATGCCCATCATCATAATGCTTCAGGCTATTGTCATCACAATGAAATCAATATTCTCCATGACCTCTGTCATCATAATGCACCAAACCCTTGTGATCACAATGTTGCATAACACTTATATCACAACACCCCATGACGCTCATCATGACAATTATCCATGGCCTTCTCATCACAATGCTCCATGATCTTTGTCATCACAATGCTCAAAACACTTGTCATCACAATGCTCCCTGACACTTGTCGTCAGTATGCTCCTTGAACCCTGTCATGACTAGGCTCCATGCCTTTTTCATCACAATAATCCATGCCCTTTTCATCACAATGCTCCAAGATCCCTGTAATCACAATGCTCCATGCCCTTGTCATCACAAAGCTCCATGACGCATGTCATCAGAATGCTTCATGGCCTTCTCATCACAATGCTCCATGTCATTGTCATCCCAATGCTCCATGAACACTCTCATCACATTGCTCCATGCACTTATCTTCACAAAGCTCCATGACACATGTCATCAGAATGCTCCGTGGCCTTCTCATCACAATGCTCCATGCCCTTCCCATCACAATGCTCCATTACCACTCTCATAACAATGCTCCATGACCCCTGCCATCACGATATTCCATGGCCTTGTCATCACAAGGCTCGATCACCCTTCTCATCACAATGCTCCAAGAACCCTGTAATCACAATGCTCTATGCCCCTTTTCATTTCAATGATCCATGACCCCTGTCATCACAATGCACCATGCCCATCATCATAATGCTTCATGCTATTGTCATCACAATGAAATCAAAATGCTCCATGACCACTGTCATAACAATGCTCAAAACCCTTGTGATCACAATATTGCATAACACTTGTCATCACAATGACCCATGATGCTCGTCATCACAGTAATCCATGGTCTTCTCATCAGAATGTTCCATGACCTTTGTCATCACAATGCTCAAAACACTTGTCTTCAAAATTCTCCCTGACACTTGTTTTATGTAAGCTCCTTGAAACCTGTCATGACAAGGCTCCATGCCTTTTTCATCACAATGATCCACGCCCTTTTCATCACAATGCTTCAAGACCACTGTAATCACCATGCTCCATGCCTTTGTCATCACAAAGCTCAATGACACATGTCATCAGAATGCTGCTTGGCCTTCTGCTCACAATGCTCCATGCCCTTGTCATCACAATGTTCCATGCCCTTGTCATCACAAAGCTCAATGACACATGTCATCGGAATGCTCCTTGGCCTTCTGCTCACAATGCTCCATGCCCTTGTCATCACAATGTGGCAAGACCCCTGTAATCAAAATGCTCCATGCCCTTTTTCATCAGTATGCTCCATGAGACTTGTCATCACAAAGCCTCATGTTTCTCTCATCACAATGCTCCAGGATCTTGTCATCACAATGCTTCACGACCTTGTCATGAAAATTCTCAATGGCCCTTGTCATCATAATGCTCTAAGCCCTAGTCATCACAATGCTCCATTATATATTCGTCATCACAATCCTCCATTACATTTGGCATCACATAACTCCCTGCCATTGTCATCGAAATGGACTATGACATATGTCATCACAATGCTCCCTGACACCTGTCTTCACAATACTCCATGAGCTTCTCTTCACAATGCTCCATGCCATTGTCATCACCATGAACTATGTCAACTGTCATCACAATTATCTATGAAACTTGTCAAACCAATGCTCCATGCCCCGGTCGTAACAATGCTCCATGTCCCTGTCATCACAATGCTCCATGCCCTTGTCATCACAATGCTCTATTATTTTTCATCACAAAGCTCCTTGACACATGACCCATGTATCACAGTGTTCCGTGCCCTTGTCATCACAATGCAACATGCCACTCTCATCACAATACTCCATGAAATATTTCAGACCTATGTTCCATGCCGTTCTCATCAAAATGCTCCATTACCCCTGTCATAACAATGCTCCATGACCCCTGCCATCAAAATGTTACACGGCCTTGTCATCACAAGGCTCCATGACACTTGTCATCACAATGCCGCATGACGCTAGTCATCACAATTATCCATGGATTTCTCATCAAAATGTTCCATGATCTTTGTCATCACAATGCTCAAAACACTTGTCATCACAATGCTCCATGACAGTTGTCGTCAGTATGCGCCTTGAACCATGTCATTACAAGGCTCCATGCCTTTTTCATCACAATAATCCATGCCATTTCATCACAATGCTCCAAGATCCCTGTAATCACAATGCTTCCTACCCTTGTCATCACAAAGCTCCATGACGCATGTCATCAGAATGCTCCATGGACTTCTCATCACCATGATTCACGCCCTTGTCATCACAATGCTCCAAGACCCCTGTAATCACAATGCTCCAATTCACTTTTCAACAGAATGCTCCATGAGACTTCTCACCAAAAGTCTCCATGGTTTTCTCATCACAATGCTCCAGGAATTTGTCATCACCATGGTCCATTCCCTTGTCATCGCAATGCACCATGACCAATATCATCACAATTCTCCATGACCACTGTCATCACAACACTCCATGACACCTGACAACACAATGATCCGAGACTCTTGTCATCACAATGCTCCATTCCCTAGTCATCACAATGCTCCATGACACTTGTCAACACAATGATCCATGCCCTTGTCATCCCAATGCTCCATAACCCCTGTATACACAATGCTCTGTGACGCTTGTCATCACAGTGCTCCATGACACCTGTCATCACAATGTTCCATGCCTTTGTCAACAAAATGCTACAAGACCTTGTCATTACAATGCTCTATGTGCTTGTCATCACAATACTCCATTTCCATTGTCATCACAATCCTCCATGAAACTTGGGATCACATTGCTTCATGCCCTTTTCATCACAATGCTCCATGCTCTTTGAAATCAAAATGATCCATGACCTCTGACATCACAGTGTTCCAAACTCTTGTGATCACAATGTTCTATAACATTTGTCATCACAACGCTCCATGATGCCTGTCATCACAATACTCCATGCCCTTTTCATCACAATGCTCCATGACCTTTGTCATCACAATGCTCAATACACTTGTCATCACAATGCTCCCTGACACTTGTCTTCAGAATGCTCCTTGAACCCTGTCACGAAAAGGCTCCATGCCTTTTCATCACAATGCCCCATGCGGTTTACATCACAATGCTCCATTGCATTTTCATCAGAATACTCCAAAAGCTTGTCATCAGAATGCTCCATGACCCTTGTCATCACAAATCTCCATGCACTTGTCAGCACAATGCTCCCTGACCCTTGCCATCACAATGCTCCAAGCCATTGTCATCACAATGCTCCATTACCTTTGTCATCAGAATCCTCCATGACACTTGGCATCACTATGCTCCATGCCATTGTCATCACAATGGGCCATTACATATGTCATCACAATGCTCCCTGACACCTGTCTTCACAATACTGCATGACCTGGTCATCAAAATGCTCCATGCCCTTGTCATCACAATGCGCCATTCCAACTCTCATCGCAATAATTCATGAAACTTATTAGACCAGTGTTCCATGCCCTTGTGATCACAATGCTCCATGCCCTTGTTGTCACAATGCTCCATGACCCCTGTCATCTTTATGCTCCGTGACTCCAGTCATCACAATGCTTCATGACCTTTGTCATCACATTGGTCCATTCCCTCGTCATCAACAGTCTCTGTGACCATTTTAACCACAATGCTTCATGAACTTTTCATCTCAATGCTCTTTTACCCTTGTCATCAAAATGCTCTATTCCTTTCTCAGCACAATGCGCCATGACCCTTGTCATCACAATGCTCCAGGCGCTTGTCAGCACAATGCTCCATGACACTTGTCATCACAATGCACCATGCGCTTGTCATCACAGTGCTCCACCATCTTGTCATCACAGTGCTCCATAAAGCTTGTCATCACAATGCTCCATGCACTTCTCATCAAAATGCTCTCTCACCACTGATATCACAATGCTACATCACTATTTGTTACAATACTCCCTCACCCCTGTCATCACAATGTTCCATGACTCCTGTCATCACAATGCTACATGCACTTATCATCACAATGTTCGATGACCCATGACATCACAATGTTCCATAACACCTGTCATCAAAATGCTCCATGACCCATTTCATCAAAATGCTCCATGACACCTGACATCACAATGTTCCATAACACCTGTCATCAAATTGTTCCATGACACTTTTCATTAAATTGCTCCATGACCCTGTCATCACAATGATCCCTGCCCTTCTCATCAAAATGCACAGTGCCCTTGCCATCAAAATGCTCCATGACCTTTGTCGTCACAAATATCCATGACCCTTGGCATCACAATATTCCATGTCATTGTCATCACACTGCTCCATGAACGCTCTCATCAAATTGCTCCATGGACTTGTCTTCATAAAGCTCCATGACACATGTCATCAGAATGATCAATGGCCTTCTCATCACAATTCTCCATGCCCTTACAATCACAATGCTCCATTAAACCTGTCATAACAATGCTCCATGACCCCTGCCATCACGATGTTCCATGGCCTTGTCATAACAAGGCTCCATGACCCTTCTCATCACAATGTTCTAAGACCCCTGTAATCACAATGAGCTATGCCCCTTTTCATCTCAATGATCCATGAACCCTGTCATCACAATGTGCAATGCCCATCATCATGCTTCATGCTATTGTCATCACAATGAAATCAAAATGCTCCATGACCTCTGTCATAAAAATGTTCCAAACCCTTGTGATCACAATATTCCATAACACTTGTCATCCCAATGCCACATGACGCTCGTCATCACAATTATCCATGGTTTCTCATCACAATGCTCCATGACTTTTGTCATCACAATCCTCAATACACTTGTCATAAAAATGCTCCCTGACACTTGTTGTCTGTATGCTCCTTGAACCCTGTCATGACAAGCCTCCATGCATTTTTCATCACAATGATCCATGCACTTTTCATCACAATGCTCCAAGACCCCTGTAATCACAATGCTCCATGCCCCTTTTCATTAGTATGCTCCATGAGACTTGTCATCACAAGGCTCCATGGTTTTCTCATCACAATGCTCCAGGACATTTTCATCACAATGCTTCACGACGTTGTCATGAAAATTCTCAATGGCCCTTGTCATCATAATGTTCCAAGCACTAATCATCACAATGCTCCATTATATTTGTCATCACAATCCTCCATTACATTTGGCATCACAATACTACCTGCTATTGTCATCGCAATGGACCATGACCTATGTCATCACAATGCTCCCTGGCACCTGTCTTCAAAATACTCCATGACCTTCTCTTCACAATGATCCATGCCCTTGTCATCACAATGTACTATGTCCACTGTCATCACAATAATCTATGAAAATTATCAGACCAATGCTCCATGCCCCTGTCATAACAATGCTCCATGCCCCTGTCATCACAATGCTCCATGCCCTTGTCATCACAATGCTCCATTACTTGCCATCACAAAGCTTCATAACCCCTGACCCATGTATCACAGTGTTCTGTGCCGTTGTCATCACAATGCTCCATGCCCACTCTCATCACAATAATCCATGAAATATTTCAGACCAATGTTCCATGCCCTTCTCATCAAAATGATCCATTACACCTGTCATAACAGTGCTTCATGAACTCTACTATCACAATGATCCACGGCTTTGTCATCACAAGGCTCCATGACACTTGTCATCACAATGCCCATGACGCTCATCATCACAATTATCCATGGTCTTCTCATCACAATGTTCCATGATCTTTGTCATCACAATGCTCAATACACTTGTCATCACTATGACCCCTGACACTTGTCATCAGTATGCTCCTTGAACCCTGTCATGACAAGGCTGCATGCCATTTTCATCACAATGATCAATGCCCTTTTCATAACAATGCTCCAAGACCACTGTAATCACAATGCTCCATGCCCTTTTTCATCACAAAGCTCCATGACGCATGTCATCAGAATGCTCTACGGCCTTCTCATCACCATTATCCATGCCCTTGTCATCACAATGCTCCAATAACCCTATAATCACAATGGTCCATGCCCCTTTTCAACAGAATGCTCCATGAGACTTCTCAAGAAAAGTCTCCATGGTCTTCTCATCACAATGCTCCAGGACTTTGTCATCACCATGCTCCATTCCCTTGTCATCGCAATGCTCAATGACCAATATCATCACAGTTCTCCATGACCACTGTCATCACAACACTCCATGACACCTGACAACACAATGATCCGGGACTCTTGTCATCACAATGCTCCAAGACCCCTGTAATCACAATGCTCCATGACCCCTGTCATCACAATACTCCATGAACATTTTCAGCCCAATGTTCCATGACCCTTCTCATCACAATGATCCATGCCCTTGTCATCACAAAGCTCGATGACACATGTCTTCAGAATTTTAGATGGCCTTCTCATCACAATGTTCCATGCCCTTGTCATCACAATGCTCCATGCCTTGTCATCACAATGTGCCTAGACCCCTGTAATCACAATGCTCCATGCCCCTTTTCATCAGTATGCTCCATGAGATTTGTCATCACAAGGCTCCATGATTTTCTCAACACAATGCTCCAGGACTTTGTCATCACAATGCTTCACGACTTTGTCATGAAAATTCTCAATGGCCCTTGTCATCATAATGCTCCAATCCCTAGTCATCACAATGCTCCCTTATATTTGTCATAACAATCCTCCATTACATTTGGCATCACAATACTCCCTGCCATTGTCATCGCAATGGATCATGACATAAGTCATCACAATGCTCCCTGACACCTGTCTTCACAATACTCCATGACCTTCTCTTCACAATGATCCATGCCATTGTCATCACAATGCACTATGCCCACTGTCATCACAATAATCTATGAAACTTGTCAGCCCAATGCTCCATGCCACTGTCATAACAATGCTCCATGTACCTGTCATCACAATGCTCCATGCCCTTTTCATCACAATGCTCCATGACTTGTCATTACAAAGCTCCATGTCCCATGACCCATGTATCACAGTGTTCCGTGCCCTTGTCATCAAAATACACCATGCCACTCTCATCACAATAATCCATGAAATATTTCAGACCAATGTTCCATGCACTTCTCATCACAATGCTCCATTACCCCTGTCATAACAATGCTCCATGACCCCTGCCATCACAATGTTCCACGGCTTGTCATCACAAGGCTCCATTACATTTGTCATCACAATGCCCCATGACGCTCGTCATCACAATTATCCATGGTCTTCTCATCACAATGTTCCATGATCTTTGTCATCACAATGCTCAAAACACTTGTCATCACAATGATCCCTGACACTTGTCGTCAGTATGCTCCTTGAACCCTGTCATGACAAGGCTGCATGCCTTTTTCATCACAATGTTTCATGCCCTTTTCATAACAATGTTCCAAGACCCCTGTAATCACAATGATCCATGCCCTTGTCATCACAATTCTCCATGACGCATGTCATCACAATGCTCCATGGCCTTCTCATCACCATGATCCATGCCCTTGTCATAACAATGCTCCAAGACCCCTGTAATCACAATGCTCCATGCCCCTTTTCAACAGAATGCTCCATGAGACTTCTCATCAAAATTCTCCATGGTCTTCTCATCACAATGCTCTAGGATTTGTCATCACCATGCTCCATTCCCTTGTCATCACAATGCTCCATGACCAATATCATCACAATACTCCATGACCACTGTCATCACCACACTCCATGACACCTGACAACACAATGATCCGGGACTCTTGTCATCACAATGCTCCAAGACCCCTGTAATCGCAATGCTCCATGCCCTTGTCATCACAAAGCTCAATGACACATGTCATCAGAATGTTCCATGGCCTTTTCATCAAATGCTCCATGCCCTTGTCTTCACAATGCACCATGCACTTGTCAGCACAATTCTCACTGACCCTTGTCATCACAGTGCTCCAAGCCATTGTCATCACAATGCTCCATTACCTTTGTCATCAGAATCCTCCATGAAACTTGGCATCACAATGCTCCATGCCATTGTCATCACAATGGGCAATTACATATATCATCACAGTGCTCCCTGACAACTCTCTTCACAATAGAGCAAGACCTGGTCATCACCATTCTTCACGCCCTTGTCATCACAATGCTCCATGACCCCTTCCATCACAATTTTCCACGGCCTTGTCCTCACAAGGCTCCAGGACCCTTGTCATCACAATGCTCCAAGACCCCTGTAATCACCATGCTCCATGCCCTTGTCATCACAAAGCTCCATGACACACGTCATCAGAATGTTCCATGGACTTCTCACCAAAAAGCTCCATGTCCATGTCATCACAATTCACCATGTCCAATGTCATCACAATAGTCTATGAAACTTGTCAGACCAATGTTCCATGCCCCTGTCATCACAATGCTCAATGCCCTTGTCATCAAAATGCTCCATGACCCCTGTCATCACAATGCTCCGTGACTCCAGTCATCACAATGCTTCATAAGTTTGTCATCTGAACGGTCCATTCTCGCGTCATCACAAGGCTCTGTGACCTTTGTAACCACAATGCTCCATGAACTTTTCATCTCAGTGCTCCGTGACCCTCGTCATCACAATGCTCCATGCCTTTGTCAGAACAATGCTCCATGACCCTTGTCATCACAATGTGCCATGCACTTTTCATCACAATGATCCACAACATTGTCATCGCTATGCTAAATAAACCATGTAATCACAATGCTCCATGCACTTCTCATCCAAATCTTCTCTCACATGAGATATCACAATGTTCCATCACTAGTCATCAGAATCCTCCCTCACCCCTGTCATCACAATGTTCCATGACCCCTCTCAACACAATGCTACATCCCCTTATCATCACAAAGTTCCATGACCCATGACATCACAATGTTCCATAACCACTGTCATCAAAATGCTCCATGACACTTTTCATCCCAATCCACCATGACCCCTGTATTCACAATGCTCTGTGACGCTTGTCATCACAGTGCTCCATGATAGCTGTCATCACAATGCTCCATGCCTTTGTCAGCAAAATGCTACAAGACCTTGTCATTACAATGCTCTATGTGCTTGTCATCACAATACTGCATTACCATTGTCATCACTATCCTCCATGAAACTTGGGATCCCATTGCTTCATGCCCTTGTCATCACAATGCTCCATGCTCCTTGAAATCAAAATGATCCATGACCTCTGTCATCGCAATGCTCCAAACCCTTGTGATCACAATGTTCCATAACACTTTTCATCACAATGCTCCATGATGCCTGTCATCACAATACCCCATGGCCTTTTCATCACAATGCTCCATGACCTTTGTCATCACAATTCTCAATACACTTGTCATCACAATGATCCCTGACACTTGTCGTCAGAAGGCTCCTTGAACCCTGTCACGAAAAGGCTCCTTGCCTTTTTCATCACAAAGCCCCATGCCGTTTTCATCACAATGCTCCATGCCATTGTCATCAAAATACTCCACAAGCTTTTCATCAGAATGCTCCATGACCCTTGTCATCACAATTCTCCATGCACTTGTCAGCACAATGCTCCCTGAACCTTGTCATCACTATGCTCCAAGCCATTGTCATCACAAATCTCCTTTACCTTTGTCATCAGAATCCTCCATGACACTTGGCATCAAAATGCTCCATGCCATTGTCAT